>NC_051227.1:22221157-22503657 GCF_015220715.1 Pygocentrus nattereri | reverse complement strand
ACACCCCTGCATTTTAGAGCAGAGAGTGAGACTGCATCACTGTCCCTCATAGCCACATGGTGAGCACATTAGATCCCATTGTTTTGAAGTAAACTGGTCCAAAAGTCTAAAAATGTAACATTAAGAAGTATTTTTTAAAAATTATGATTTTATGTGTGTTCAAACTGTCACTACTGAAACATGTCACGTATACCTGTCTCAGATATAGGGTCACTCAAAGCAAAGAGATTTTAGTCAAAAGTCCAGGTCAGTTAAAAGTCCAAAATGTGCTTTCAGCTCTGATTTTGAACCAGTTTGATAGATCAATCCATACATATACTTCGGAAAGAGTTTATTTGAGATGCACCATATAACATCTGCAAAAGACAAGACAGGCAACTATTTTGTCCATGTTCTCTTCAAAAAAGTGTGCTGAGCTACATGTGAGGAAATCACACATGCCTGTATTAAAGCATCAAGAAGACCGCAACAGACTTCAAGAGCTACTTGGGTACACTGAGCCAATACTAGTATACTCAATTCATAGCATTTATGTTTTAACTGGGGCTAGTAATTAGTAGTAAATATAACTGTAGAACATTAGAATTTTAAGTATCTGATCATTATACAATCCAGCCATTTCATCAACTTGTAGTTCTTGGTCGCACAAAGGCGAACATATAGCTGTCAGCACCAAAGTCGCTACATAGGGTATATTTAATACGATGCTGGAATGTTTACTGCATAAACATGTTGACGCCTGGCCCCATTAGTATTAGTACTACTTTCCACAATCCATGCAAGGAATGCTTTTAAATATCTTTGTTTACCGATGAAAAATGATCAAATTGTAAGTCTCTCTGGATAAGAGTGTCTGCCAAATGCCCTAAATGTAAATAGAAACGGGCGTGGCTAAAACAACTCAATAATTCAGAGGGGTGTCCACATACTTTTTGTAAGTGTGTGTAACAATGTCCTGCCGTGGCTCAACTAATCAGATTTCAGAAACAGAACTATGTGCTTTATAAATGATATTTTGATGGGTCGCATCCTTGATTTTAGGTTTACTGGTTAATGAATAATGGATTATTTATTGATCAAAAGTATTTGCCAAAATATGCATCGCATTTAGGACACCAAAAAACTCTTATTTTTACAGCTTCCCATAAAATAGTTAACATCTGAAGCTGCATCATAGTAGATTTACTGTACTTTTTACTGTAATTTTATATACATTTCTACAGCAAACTGGCTTTATTTTATTGAAACCAGTTATTTCAAACTTTTGCATGGAGGTTTCGGTAGAATAAAGTCACAGTAAAGCCTATTGTACCCTTCTCCAATACTATTCCTGTTTACATCTGCTACCAGAAGCTAACATTAGTGATGCATTCACTAAATACGCTTGGCAAAATCCTTCGAAAATCACCTTTTTTCCCCAACTACAAAATACAACAGTATAAAACTTAATAATTATGATTAATTATTTGCAAATGAACAATCACAACATGAAGGCAGCATAACATCTTATCGTTATCTGCCTGCAATGTCTTTCTCATGAACTTCAACTGGCCCCTAATCTTGGCACTCACTGGCCTGACATGGAGCTACCACTGCTGAATGTTTTATTGCAGGGGGAGATGGGGATGATCAGGATGGCTCTTTTAGCCTCAGGGCTGTTCCTGAGCGCACAGAGCCCCCAGGCAGGAAGCAGCGTGTCAGCGCTTCCTCTATCCCTTCATGCAGGTTTTACCATAAAGCGCACACCCACTGAATGCTGATGATGCTGTACAGTCACTGCATTAAAGAGGCCAGTGAAGAGATGATGTGAGAGGCGAGAATTTTAAAGACTCAAAACACAGCAAAGCCCCCTTCTTTGGATTATGGCTTAGTTCTAACATTGTGGTATGTGTTGGTTCCTCAGCTTCTCTAAAAAAAACTACAAAATATCATCTATTTTTATAGAAAATAGGCATTGTATAAAACTAGAGATCACTCTTCATCTTTTTACTTTCCCGGCAAAATGGCGACGAAGTACAAGTTTTTCATTTTTCAGCAGAAAATAAATCAATAAATAATAGACAATTACACAGGTGCTTCAAAAGATGAATATGAATCTGCAGTATTTAGTGAGTAAGCCTTTCATTTCAGCTTCCACTCTAATTAGTTTTCAAAGAAATCTGCAGGGATATTTTTTTCCACATCTCCAAAGTTCAATCTTAGAAGTAGGTTGTATTCACGTTTCAGTTCAGTTCGATTCAACATCATTGTCATTATACATATACAGGGGTACAGTGTAACAACACACTTGGGGGCTACTTCTCTGGTGCATAAACACTGAGACAAGGACATGAGTGCACATGTAGTAGCTGGATGACAATATGTATGCACAAAACAGTGCAACAAGTACAAAATCAATAAATAGACTACAGATTAAATAGACAATAGACAATAAATGTAAGTCAAGTGTAGACACATATTGTACTAGTGCACAGGCAGTGTGTATACTTATGTGCAAAATACATGCAGTAATTTATTATTTACTGAACAGAACCTAATGACTGTTTGATCAAGTGTTAAGTCGAAGTATACATGACATCAGATCCAATCAATCACAAATACATTCAGTGACGTTGACGGACGCTGGGGTGGTCAGCCCATTGTTTTGAGAACACCAGCAGCTTCTTTGATTGATTTGCAAATGTTATTTTTATCTACTTCCTTTTCTCAGTGAGGGCTTCTTGACAGCTACACATCCTTTCAGACTCACAGTGCTGAGTTGTCTCCTCACAGAAATTTCTGTGGATTCAATCAGATGTGAATCAAGAGTGGAGGTTGATTTTCTCCTCTCTCTCAAAGATGAAAGCTTTAAGTGCTGTTTGGGGACAGTTTTGCCATCTACCAGGTCTTGCAGGTATTTGTATGAGTCCCATGTTCTCTGTATCTTTGAATGATTATTTCAACTTTTGTAAATATTTCTGTCTTTAAACTTTTTTTCTTTGACTTTCTCCTTCCTCATGCTAATCTCCTCAGAAATATCTCCTGAAAATCTGTAACTTGTACTTGTAATGGCTGTTTTGACTGGTAATGAAATAAATGAAGCGTGATCTCTTCTGTCGTGATGTTTGCACAGTACTGTATACAGCGAGCAAGTGTTACTCTGTAACGGTGCTTCCATTCAGTGGAAGATGAGTGACCTGAAGTCATGATATGAATTACTGAGATCATCTGCCTCAGGCTACTATTTCTAAATATTACATTATTATAACATATACATCGTGGTATATTTTATTGCTCTATTTTTTTTGTCTTTGAAAATATGTCAGGTTCTCACTCACTGTATGTGCCCATACTGCATATGTAATAACATTTAAAGGATGCATTTTATCTTCTAGATGATGAGCATTTACAAGACCTTTGTTCTACATATTGTGAAAGATAAAGTGGCGACCTATCTAAGCGATGAATGAGCCATTTGCAATTTAAATTACTTTAAAGTGGACTTATGACATTTGCCAATATAGCACATGTGCCCTGAAATGCATTAATGAAACCAATTTACTCTAACCATGTGATTTTACAACCTCCAAAAATCACGCTCACGTAAAGCCACACTAAAAGTATCAATCATTTTAACCTTCATTGAGGTTGCATGTCAGCTTCACAAAGGCGCTCATATGGTGTTAATGAGCGTGTAATATAAGCGGCTGGCCACTAGTCCGGCATGCTGCCGGTTTATAGGAAACAGAGCAGTGGCTCTGAAGCTGTCTCTCCACATCACTCAAAGGCAATCAGGAGGAATAAATATCAAGCTTCGTTCATGGCAGCTGTAATCGCCTACCATAACACAGTTAGACAGTGCTATTTCCAGTGAATATTCATGAACAGATTGGGCATGGAGAATACAGGCCGGATTGTGACATTATGTACATTTATAGCAAAAAGTCAGCTCCTTTTGTGCTGCTCTGGTATGGATATAGCAGCTCCTATAACGCATAACAAGGTTTTCTCCTTGGTAATAACATAAACTACACATACAATTTGTATTGTAGGCAACTGACCACACAAAAGCCCCAAAAAGTATTTGTACATTTGTGCCATACTTAAGAAATATTACGTGAAGAAACAAGACTTTTTAGGCAAGTAATTCCAAGTAATAATTGTAAATTTCTTTTTGGAAAAGTATTCACATTATCATTTGAGCAATATCTTTACAGAGTTCGTGGTCCTATGAATGCTAACACCACTGTGCGAAAAACAGCTTGTTTCTGTGATTTGCAATCTTCTCAAAGCTTTTCAGATAGAGGATGTGCTAAAATGTTTTTCCCCAAAACAAATACCATTTTATGAATCCTTTTATACAGTAACCCAGAGAACTTCATTCAACTACCAATGGTGATATGGCCTCCAAACACTTTTTTGGAACACATTTCTTTATAACTATACAGAACGTCTCCTTTACTCATTACTATGATCTACCATTTTGTTTATACATCTATACATACTGCATAGTGCACTGCAAATTTTATATACATCCATAATATTGCATATTGCACTACCACTTTGTCTATACATCCATACCTATTGCACTGCCACTTGTTTATACACTCAGGCATATTGCACATTCACTGGATGTGAATCAAATCTATCTATCTATCTATCTATCTATCTATCTATCTATCTATCTATCTATCTATCTATCTATCTATCTATCTATCTATCTATCTATCTATCTATCTATCTACCTACCTACCTACCTACCTACCTACCTAATGCACTGCAGCTATATTTGACACTGCTGTTTTTTTTTAATATTCTAATTAGAATTTAGAAATTGAGAAATTCCTTGTACAGTTTGTACTAAAACGACATACTGATTGTGAACAACTGGAGTGCCTATGTCTATATCTCCATGCAATCTTCTCAGATATATCCTGTTTAGTCACCAGCGAAGCCTCACTGCGGAGGAAGCAGATGGAAAGGTCCTGGGGACTGGTGCGTGTTACTAATGGTAATGATATACGTCAATATGGCCACATCGCCTCCCACGTGTCCTCCCCATCGTACAAAACAAAGGAACCGGCAACTTATGAACTGCCTGCACCACTCTGCAGAGTCCATAAAACAACTGGCCCCAGTCACCGGGGAGACCCCCGCCCAAGACCACCCCCCAGCCCCAATTCCGCCCCCTCACACAGGACCACCAGATGACACAGATGGGACGAGGGCAAACAAAAAAGGGGGCTCCCTTTGTAGTGACCCGGAGCCCTTTCAAAAAGCCATTCAAGCAACAAATTGGGGAAAGCTGGGCCTTGCAGCAACACTAAAGGTTCTTGCTCTTTTATTAGCGAACCTCCGTGGTCGCTATAAACGCAGACTGATTTATGGACATCTAAGCCAAAATGGTTAAGGCAAAATATGCAAGGCAGAGCATTTAAGCGGGGGAGCGAAATGCTTTCCAATGTTATAAGCGGTGCAGATACTTTTGTGTTGAAAGCTGTGAGATATAAACAAGATGTTGCTTTGAAATATCTTGAAGGTGTACCATCGTTGGAAGGCAACTGGCATATTTAAAAATTGAATAACTGTAGTTTCTTTAATCTTTCCCACTTATTTATCTACTTATTCATTTCGGTAAGTGTTTAAATCTCTTGCCATCCTGCAAAAAGATCTAGATGAGGACAATAACTCACTACTCTTCCACTTTTTTGCTCTCCAAAGCTTGTACATTTTCTCTTTTTCTAGCCTGGCTGACTCTCAGTCCTCCACACTCTGCAGCTCACTGGCTCCCTCTCTCTCCCTCCAATGCCACCGCCTCTCACTCTCTCCCTCTTGCCCCTCCCCTCCCGCAATCTGCATAGAGAGACATTTGTCATCATTAGCCCTGCTCCGACAGTTGGCACCCGGCACCTCAGATCTCGAGGACTTGCAATTATGAAGCCTTCATCTTGTATTTGGGTTACATGGCCTAATTTCATCATGGGCTTCAATGGCCAGCATTTCATTACCCGAACCCCCAACCTGGGGAAGAACGCTGTCTTTTTTTTCCCCTTCTCTTCCTTTGTTTTTTCCCCCCACTCCATAACCGGCTGTTTGGTGCCCGTGCTCTTCAGAACGGGGCGGTGTAATTAATTTGAAATGCATCTAGGCATTGTCCACACCGAGGCTGTTGCGAAGACGCTTCGCTTGCGTATCATCGGGTCAGTGGGCAAATGATTACGGACTCAACCTCTAGACACAAGCCGTCTCTCAGACATTAAGATTAATCACGAGGTGCCGGGATCTGCACCGCTGGATGCGCACTAAAGGTGGTCTTATTGAAGCTGAAGAGTTCTCAGTGTTTACTTGAGGGTTACCCTGCATGACCATTAATACACTAAGAGTTTGAACTTTATGGGAATGAAATACATTGATTGGAGAGAGCATTTAAATCAAATTTTCTCACCTGAATGACACTGTTATCAAATCTATGCAAATGCACAGATGACATTTGTCAGAGAAGCAGATGTATTGCATACTTAAGTGGAGAAAGGCAGCAATTCCTGTAATTCGAGATTCCTTTCTGAATACAGTCTTCTCCTGTCGCTCTTTCCAGCTTGTTAAAGAGCAGTTAATTTGTACACAGGGTTAGGCTTTAAAGACGTGGTTTAAGTACATATGGCTTTAGCCAGGATAGCTGTTCCCTACATGGTCTGGGCTTGAAGTGCGCCTCAGGCTGTTTTGTCCCTGGCTGCCAAACACCCATGGGAGGAGGTCACTAATACGGCATGGAAACTAAAACAAATGGAGGGACAGGATCCAAGGCGTAGAAGGTAGGGGGCTGACGGGCAGGAGGCGAAAGAAAATTAACTGGGAGTCCTGCAGTGCAACCATATTGCCTGGAATAACCAAATTCGCCTCAGACAAAAACTCAATGACAATTCTCATATCCAGGCTCAAGAAGTTGAAAGGGATATGTCATAATAAACGTCTGTCTCATATAATGCAATCTCTTCCAGAGCCGGGCTCCACCATAATGTCTCTTGTCTTAAACGGCCGGGGCCTTTAATCTGATTTATATTCAACTCTGCCACTCCATTAAATCCACTTGATAATCTGTGCTCTGACCTAGCGACGCCTTTTGGCTCTGTTCCATTTTTCGCTGCTCTTTCCGAGCACAAAGGGCCGTCGCAGAAACGATGACGGGAGGCGCATAAAGAACTGTCCCCGAGTGATGATGGAACACAGCCTGCGATGACCTCTTTTCGTCAATGAATAATAGGATTATTAACGTGGACATAGAAAAAAAGACTATTAACTTCAATTAAGGGAAGACGTGGTGGTAAAGCTCCAGATATGTTTTAATTCCGCTAAAGCTTTGCACGACCCTATTAACTTCAGCATCTAAAGCTATTTGAAATTACTCTGCAGGGAAATGAATAAAGGAAGTTTTTAATTAATATCTCTGGGATGGACACAAAGACTACGTTCTTAATAGAAAAAGTTGATGTAACATGATTACAAGCATTATTATTTAAGTAATTCTAGACATCTTGGCTAATAATATGTTTACTTCTATAAAAATTTGTGGGCAATAACTTTGTGGCCTAAATACCCCTTTTGAAAACTGTTATTTAGTGTTTTGCATCTATTTTAATTTGGTCAATTCTCTGCAATGTCATGAAAAGAAAATCAAAGACAAGGTTCAATAAGCATACGCAAAAACATCTATTCATGATTAGATATTAAATCATTTGACCATCCTACTTATCACTGATATGATATACATTCATCATATATATCATAACAGTGGTAAGTAGGATGGTCATTATGTCATTGTGATACACTAGGAGAGAAGCCAACTGATCACAAACTGAAATGAAAGAAATTCTTGACTGTCAACAAAAAAGGGATTCATGACTAGCTATTAACTCTGTCAATAAAACCCCAGTTTATTTGAACCCCGTTTACGAGGTTCTTGTGAGATAGTTAACTGTGGTGTCACATGCCAATTTCAGCTGCTTGACAAGGGCTATTACCAGACGATCAAAATGTTCTGACAGTGGGCTCATCGGAACAAGAAAAGAGGGGCAGGGAAAAAATAAATAAAGAGATCACTGGGGAGGGAAGTCCAGAACAAAGGGGCCTTCAATGAGCTAAACATTTCCTGGGTCATATGCTTGTGCAACATGAGCGGAAGCCAGGCCCATTGTATTGATTTATGCCATCACACGGCCCATTCAGCAGGTCAGAAATAGTGTCCATACCGAAGGCATCGCCCCACAGACAACTGCGAGATGAGGGGATGAGCACTACAGTGACAAAGGCACATAACAAGCAACATTATTAAGACGGAAAAGGGGCATGAGAGGTCAAGGGAGAGTTGAAGTGCCCCTAGGTCAGGCCTGAAAGCCTGTAAACATAAGTTATAGAGCCCTGAGGATTTGAGGGGTTTGATGGGCAGCTATTCAAATTTCATTTGAAACGGATTATATCGAAATGTACACATTTCAAAATATAAGTGACAAAGGGATATTCTATGGGGTGATGCCATAGAAGAACCACTTTAAGTAACCTTTTAATGGATGGTTCTAAAGAAACATGCTTGTGAACATGGTGTGTGGGGAACACTTTGAGTTAAGAACCTTTATATAATGGAAATGTTCTACTGCACTTTGGGTAAGCCAAGAACAAGCAAACTTGTGATTGATCAATTTTTTCACCAGTTCCAATCCAGATCAATCATGTGCTATTTTATTGCAACAAATCGCAAAAGGTGTGAAACCTTGAGGTCAAGCTATTATTATTTCTAATAAAGACATGCTGTAAAAAAACTGTAGGCTTATTATTCAGTTACAAGGCTTAATACTCATTATTTACTAACTACTATACATTTGTTAATCATAATAATAATACTGGGTGAAAACAGAGACCTTTTATGTATTTAATTCTATTAAGTGCAAATTATTCATTTATCAGGAGATATTTCTGACCAGAAATAAGACAATAACAGACTGACAAACAGATAAACAACACTTCAAACTTTCATCTTTGAGAGAGAGGAGAAAATCAAGCTCTACCCTGATCCAGATCTGAAAAAATCCACAGGTTTTTTTGTCCATCTTTCCACTGTGAGAAGACGACTCAACACTATGAGTTAGAAAGGATGTGCAGCTGTTAAAGAAGCTCTTACTGAGAAAAGGAAATAGACAAAAAAAGAAGAACATTCGCAATTCAAACACTGACCACTGTGCAGTGTGCAGACCATGACATCACCGAGTGTGTTTGGTCCATGACAAGCAAAAAAATGTAACGAACCAGACAGAACCTTTTGAAAGTGTGGACAAATGTCCCTGCAGATTCAGTCAAAAAACTGAAACTTGAAAAAAATGGAAATGGTAATAAAGGGAAGTTGTTGACAGTTTTGAAACAGTTGACCTTGTAATCATACACACACACACACACATATATATATGTACACACACATGCACACACACACACACACACACATATATATATATATAGGCTGCCCTGAGTTTGTATATTACATAACATATATAAAATCTCTGTATTTTGCATACTTTATGAGAACTGAAGTCTGGCCCTGGCATTAAATTACCAGGTTGAATGTGTTTTTCTTTTCTTTCTCTTTTTGGTAAATTACATGTTAAACCTGAGGCCGATGCCAAAGCTGGCTAAGCGGGCAGTAACCCCCAGCACATGCTGCAGATTAGAAGGGGCTAATCCTGGCGAAATGGAGATGGGTGCTGGGGAATACGGAGGGAACACGCTGGCAACTGCTGGGAACTGAGTCAGGAGAACAAAAGCGGCTGGAGGAATCTCAGAATAAGAACCAGCGAAGAGCACTCCCGTCTGCATCCAATAAGAAGACATACCTGCTGTGAGATATAGAGAGTGAGCAAAAGCTTTTACGTGTCAGAGAGAGCTGGAGTGAGCTACAGAGCAAAGAAAGTGAGAGCGAGATAGTGTCACTAGCAGAAACAGAGGGATTTTCTTGCTTTCACTGCAGAACCTTTCAGCTGGCCCTACGGCCTCCTGCAGAACAGTATAGATTGTACTGTTGTACATTATAACACTGTAGCTACATCACAGGCAATATGGAGCACTATGGAGTATGTTTTCCTCATTGAATTGTGATTAGTGCTTAATAAATATTGCTTCCACATTGTCTGTATGGGGAAAACAACAGTATTCTAATACATAATCCCTGTCCAGAGATATTCATTATGGCTGGAAAACAAAACATCCGCTTTGGAAATAGAACAGACCCTACAATGCGAGCCGACCCTCCATGAGCCTAATCTCCATGCAGTGACTAACGAACATGCTCTTATCAAAAGATATACTCTGGCTTTAGCACAGCCCTGGTAAGCCTGCCGCTCAATCTGCTTCAAAACTGAAGAGTGGAGAGCATGTTGCTTCAGACAAATTCATGGACAGACGAAGAATGAAGGAAACAAACTGGCTCACAATCACAGCGTGGCAATTATCTCTGAATTTATATTATCCAAAAAGAAATATCTTTAAAATGAGGCTATTACATGCAATAAAGCTGTTATAAAACAGTAATAACAATCAAATTTTGGCACTGGGAGTAGACTAAATAATATGTATGTGGTTATATATTATATATTCTCAGAAAAGTTGAAACCTTAAACCCTAAGCTTATATTTCAGCCACTTTAAGACATTATTCAGTAACAATTATAAATTATTCAGTAGCTACTGCAACACTAATATGAATATAACTAAACTTTAATTTTTCTACATTACTTGACCACAGCAATAGCCCTTTACATTGTGTGAACAAGTCATAATGAATTGACCAAGAAAAATGGTCCAAAGTAATTTAAAATAAAATCTTGCTCCGCTGACTTTCATTAAAAGTTAACATTTTTGGTTTATTATGTAAGTTGAAATTTTGGAGATCCTAGGATTTAAAAGTTTAAACGAAAGCTGGAATAAAGAAGAATTTTCAATTATAACAGCAGAAAAAGACCTTTGCCGAACGATGAGCCTGACAGCAGTACATATCAACTATCATTTAAAAAACACTATTTATTTTACTGCAGCTTTATACTTCATACATTTCTGCTAGGAGTTTGTTGTACAGTCTGTAGCCTATAGACAGTTGAATGCACTGGTGAAAATCTCATGTACTCTCTCTGCATGGTGCGTGTGAAAGCTTCTCCTGCTTTCAGGCAGGGCTCGGCTCGGGAGGGGCGCTGAGGATCCTGCCATAGAGCCACGAGGTGCATTGGCTGCTAAATGCATGCAATTTGCTCTCTTCAGAGTCCTTATTACTGCTTGCAAGGCATCTTTGTGTCTTAGATGGACGAGCATGCACAAAAACAGCGGCCAGAATCAGAGAAGGATCAAGTGAAGCTTATTAAAGGATGGGGAAAGAGAACGGGTAAAATTATTGAACAAAACATTCTAGATTTGGTGAAAACTAAAATTAAACATTGATTTTTGGTAGGATTGATGCAAAATGGAAATGAAGGGGCCTTCTAGGACTCATAGACTTCACAGGGAACGCGGAGACAATATTTAGCCTAAGTTAAAATCAAGCAATTTATTTAGAGTAAGACTAAAGGGAAATTACAGGCCTGCAATAAGATCTACTAGTCAAAAAGAGATTCATTATTTTGTGAACCTGCATTCAAATAAATGTGCTTCCGCTAGGAACGAGGCACAGTGGAAATGACAGGCCTATGTACAGACCTAGGAGTCAAAAGGAGACACTCTTCAGTAAAAATCTAAATCAAAAGATGAACTTAAGAATAGCGTGTGATGGAAATTAGAGGCCTACATATTGACCTGATATTTAGTGGAATTAAAAATGAATCAGGACAGTTGTGGTAGGAATGGTGAAAATTAGAGGCCTGCCTAAATACCATTTCTTTGAAGGACAACATTTTAAATCAATTTAAGAATTTTAGGATAAGGGAAAGGACTAGTTTGCTTAGAGACCCAACTGTCAAAAAAAAAGTCACTATTTAGAGAAAATTAAATTCAAATTCATTTCTGGTAGGAATGAAGTATAACAGACATGCATATTAGAACCAATAGTTACAAGCTTAGGATCAAAGATGGGTAAAGAATCAGGCAGTAAAATGGACAGAAATGATGGCAAATGCTTTAAATCTAAGTGGAGAAGGTGATCCTCATCCACTGATCCTCATCCACTGGCTGGAGAGATGAGCTCACATATAAATGCGTGTCTCACCACACAAAGCCAGAGATCTTCAGGTCACTGCACAGAGATATTCTTACTGAAATAGCCCACATTCAGGCCTCAGTGATGCCGGAGAGCTTAGACAAAAACTGGACATTAAATAGGGACAAATCGGCTAAACATCGGTTGAACAGCGCGTCGGCGATTTGAAGCGCGCGCACAATTCACTTTAAAAAAATTATTTTACTGACTAAATTAAGAAACACGAGCTCCAGACGAAAAACACATAGGAAATGCTCCTTTTTTCCCTCATCAGCCTCTCCACATTAACCAGCCTGCTTTCAACGGTTTTATCTAAATTATTGCCTGAAGCCGTTAAACTTCAGCTGCTTTCATTATAATCACTGCGATTTACAGACTAATGAGAGCATTAACATCGCGCCTTATGTGAACTCAAACAGTAAACGCCACGTTTAAACGCTCTGCGTCTTCAGACGATGCAAATCAGCCAAAACGATGAATATTATAACGTTACATTCCAGTGTTGTCGCGTATTGGGGTTTTATAACGGTGGTATAATGCGCGTCACCGTGTTTTACAGCGTGTAATCGCGGCTATAATAAATGAGGATAAAAATCCCAATAATTTCAAATTAGCGCGAGCAGGACGGGAAGCCCAACACAGGTAAACAACAACAAAAGTGCGGCGAAGATGAGCGGCCTAAAGAAAATGTACAAAAATAAATAAATAAAAACAATAACAACAATGTGATGGGGAGTGGAAAATGAATGAAAATGTGGATGGAAATGAAATGGAAATTCGTGCAATTAAGATATTTAATTAATTTAAAAATGATAATAAGCTGCAGCGGATGGAAGGGACTGAACATAAACGTAAATAAAAGAAAAAATGGAGAAAAAAAATATTTTAGACTAAACAATGGACTAAATGCATAATAATAATAATAATAATAATAATAATAATAATAATAATAATAATTTAAAAATAAAGGAATAACAAAGTACAAACAAAATAAAATATATAATAGTAAATCAGCCAATTTAAACACAAAATGACTAAGCTACAGTAAACCTGGTGCGGTCTGATCTGAAGCTGTGTCCTTTCTGCTCTTCTCTGTGTGCTTTAAAATAAACCAGTAAAACAAAAACAAAAATAAAAGAATAATAACACTAATAAAACTGAAAAGCAGCTACAGTGGTGTGAAGGTGTGAGCTGTGTCCTCTCTGCTCTCCTCCTTCTGCTCTAAAAATCTCTTAAATCGTCTCGGAGGAAAAACTGGACGCGACGGTGACGCGGCAGGCCGTGATTGGTCGCGCTCCGGCGCAAGCCCCGCCCCCTCCATCACTTCACTCCGGCGTGTGTGTGTGTGTCCCGCAGATCTCAAAACACACCACGACGGCTAGGAGGAGGAGGAGGAGGAGGAGTACGGCACTCACACACTCTCTCTCTCACACACACACACCTCCACACACACACACACACACACGTTCACACACACGTAACGGAGCACGAGCCCCAAAAAGCAGAATAACAAGAAGAAGAAGGGGAAAAAAATAAACAACAACAACAAAACTTGAGGCGAACTCGGGCTCGGAGGTCACTTCCACTTTCGCTCTGGAAACTAACTGCTGGACTTTTATTTTTGAATTTTTCTTTTTTCCCTTCTTCTCTTCCCTCTCGAATTTGATGCTTGTGCTTAACGGGGAGGACGCGCGGATGCGCACGACGCACAAATAACCCGCTTTGCCTTTTTTTCTCGCCGTTTTTTGCTCTTTTTTCTTCTCCAAAGTTGGCTCCCGTGCCCGCGGCCGCGTTGGATCCGTCGGCGTACTGCGAGCCCCCTCCGGTGTACAACCCGGAGCTGTGCCCCAACATGTTGGCGGCGCAGGCCAAGCTCGCGTACCACCTGAACAAGTACTACACGGAGAAGTGCCAGGCGCGCAAGGCGGCCGTGGCCAAGACCATCCGGGACGTGTGCAAGGTGGTGTCGGACGTGCTGAAGGAGGTGGAGGTGCAGGAGCCGCGCTTCATCAGCTCCCTCAACGAGCTGGACAACCGCTATGAGGGCCTCGAGGTGGTCTCGCCCACCGAGTTCGAGGTGGTGCTCTACCTCAACCAGATGGGCGTCTTCAACTTCGTGGACGACGGCTCGCTGCCCGGCTGCGCTGTGCTGAAGCTGAGCGACGGCAGGAAGCGCAGCATGTCTCTGTGGGTCGAGTTCATCACGGCTTCGGGCTACCTGTCGGCACGCAAGATCCGCTCGCGCTTCCAGACGCTCGTGGCGCAGGCCGTGGACAAGTGCAGCTACAGGGACGTGGTCAAGATGGTGGCGGACACCAGCGAGGTCAAGCTGAGGATCAGGGACCGCTACGTGGTCCAGATCACGCCCGCCTTCAAGTGCACGGGCATCTGGCCGCGCAGCGCGGCGCACTGGCCGCTGCCGCACATCCCGTGGCCGGGCCCCAACCGCGTGGCCGAGGTCAAGGCCGAGGGCTTCAACCTGCTCTCCAAGGAGTGCTACTCGCTGAACGGCAAGCAGAGCTCGGCGGAGAGCGACGCCTGGGTGCTGCAGTTCGCCGAGGCCGAGAACAGGCTGCTGCTGGGCGGCTGCAGGAAGAAGTGCTTGTCGGTGCTGAAGACGCTGCGCGACCGGCACCTGGAGCTGCCCGGCCAGCCGCTCAACAACTACCACATGAAGACGCTGCTGTCGTACGAGTGCGAGAAGCACCCGCGCGAGAGCGACTGGGACGAGAACTGCCTGGGCGACCGGCTCAACGGCATCCTCCTGCAGCTCATCTCGTGCCTGCAGTGCCGCCGCTGCCCGCACTACTTCCTGCCCAACCTGGACCTTTTCCAAGGCAAGCCGCACTCGGCGCTGGAGAACGCGGCCAAGCAGACGTGGAGGCTGGCCAGGGAGATACTGACCAACCCCAAAAGCCTGGAGAAGCTCTGAGGTTGACAAAGAACGAGAGGACAGAACAAAATATGAAAGAAAGAAAGTACATTCTGATGTGACTTTGGAGACTGGAGAAGGAAATATTGACCAACACTAACAAGCCTGGACAACACCTGAGGTAAAAAAAAAAACACCACAAAAATGTTAAAGACTTGGCGAATTGGCGAGGGAAGTATTGACCAACCTTAGAGAGAAAAAAAAGAAATGTAAAAATAAGAATTTGATGTGAAAGACGTGGAAGCTGGCGAGGGAAACACTGACCACCTCTAAACCCCCGGAAATCTGAGGTAATTAAAGAAAACGAAGTAAAGCCTTTCTGTAAGAGTTTAGATGTGAAGTGGAGAGAGCTGAGAGTAGGACCAGGTCTGATGGAGGCTCTGTGAGGCCTGTGGGCAATACAAAGCTGCCTGGACTGAAGAAAAAATTCCTGCTGGTCAATTTCTGTCCAATGTCTTGTTGTAAAGAAAAATCCGTCTATTTTTCCTTTTTTTTTAAAAAAAAACAATTCGTGTCAAGTTGTGATCGTTTTTTTATTTTGTGAGCAAAAACTCTACAATCAGAATCGAGTGGTTATTTATCCGTGTTTTATCTTTTTATTTAACGAGCCGTGCCCACCATTAAGATGATTAAGTTTAAGATTAAGATTTTTTTGAATTATTATTTTTTTACATTCTCCAAACGCAGACCAGTGCTCCCCCATGAATGACCAGCCTTGGCAACCTGACAACTCTGTACATTTTTATACTGTAAATACACACATTTGTAGCTCGTGATTCCGGTGGTCTGAACATTTGTGAATGTTGTTTCTGTGACACGTAAATAGAAATTTCATTTCACCTGTTTTAACATTCGCCTGAATTCTTTCTGAAAACAACAAAACAAAAAAAGACAACAACAAAAAAAAAAACCACACACATTTAGATCTGCATCAGTGATAGTTTAACTATTGTCGATGGCAAGTTTCTAATTCATAGAGTTTACATTTTGGTGGTACTATTTGTTAAACTGTTTTAGACATTCCATAAGCTTATACTTGAATTTTTATTTAAAGTATATTCCACCATTTCTTTTTTTTTCTTTTTTTATTTGTTTTGTTTGTACCTTGCTTCCATGATAAAAGCTGAAAATGAGAATATTATATATATGGAAAAATATACCTGAAAACAATGCACTTGAAATACACTGGAATATAACATTGTGATTGGATTTTTTTATTTCTGTCTCTGAATTTATTTAAAGAGTTAATAAAAAAAACCAAGACAGGATATTGGTGTGCTAATAATGATTCGGAGATGAAGGCATAAAATGTGAGCGCTAAGCTGATAATATGGAAAGCATTATCTAGAAACGCTGCACTGGTTTTCAGGTAAGATTTCGACAAGAAAACGTTTATTCCAGAATTTTCAGCGCTCAGTTTTCATTAGATTGAGAGGAGCTGCTGCTCTTTACACAGGCCTGGACTGAATGGCTAATAAAGAGCTGCTGGATGGTGCACAATCCTGATTTAGTGCCCTTATTTGATCGATCGTTCGGAACATCTGAAAACGTTTCGGCGAAAATGACCGCATTCGCTACTTTTTACTACATTTATGCGGCTGCAATTTAGCGCGCGTGGTTGTTTGTTTACATACCTGCATGCCCCCCCGCCCCCCAGCCAATCCTCTCACTCATACATCAGTCCTGACTCACTAAACCACTGAATGCTACCAATAAAACGCTTTTAGCTGCGTCTGTTTGGCAGCGAACCTGACCTGCAGCGACTGCGGGGCACTAACCGTCTGAGCTGTAGTGAAAGGGAGGGAATGAGGGATGAGGAGGATGAAGGAGTGCAGCCTACTCTGGGGTCCAGGCGCTTGAAGGCCGGGTCTTCCTCGTCCACCTCGAAGTAGATTTCTGTGGTGGTGATGGAGAGGGTCCCCCGGGCCGCCAGCACAGGGGCCACCAGCTGGGCAGGGGTACTAAGGACCACCGGGCCTGCAGGAGACAACACTCAGGTTATAGATTCAGCAGTACTATTACACAGCAAATCACTGTCCAATCAGCAAACAGGACGAGGCGCCTATATATTTATTATATTGATATTAATGTAAATATTCAAAATAGTATTCATTTCAGTGGCGCGTCGATTCTACACCAACTTCTAAACAATCCACACGCAGGAACTAGCCGTTTGTTGGGGGGTTTAAGACAAATAGGCTTAATAATAAATAGCAGTGTGGAAGAGCAGCTCTAACTCCAATTCAATTATATAGACGTCGCCAAATAATCAGAAATGCAAATAAGACGCAATAAATAAACAAATAAATGACAACAAAGTATACAGCGTAATTTTACCGCCATATGAATGTTTCAAATGTACAGTACTGGGCAGCTGATCGTCAAAGAATCAAATATGCCTGTATGTTGGGAAAAATAACAATAAACAAATGAATAAATATTAATATAAACAAATCACAGCTTTACTGATATTTTAACGCTAAATGTTGGCCGCGCTAAATTTTAGCACAAAGCAGGTTACACCACTATTAGACATGTAGAATCACATAATAACCAGTTAAGCCAGCGAATTCACACGTTTATAAAAAGTGATGTATAAAAATCTGAAATAATAAAACAGCGGCGGAGCTGCCTTCCCGCCTCTACAGCGCTACATCAGCCGTGAGTGGTTCCATGAGATTATACAGCAAGATTATAAGATGCACTGGTGAAATGACCGAATAAATAAATAAGCAAACGCCACTAACTATTATTTCTAATAATTCTAAATTCCAATAACGCTACAAATGACCCAGATAATATAGCTGTGTGTACTGTCCAGACTGCGGTGACCGCTGCTGCTTTATGGGGACACACGAGGAAAAAATAGATGTTTTGTTGTTTTAATTTAATACAATTTCATGCTCTTGAAATTCCAAAAATAAGTTAACACAGTGCAAGAGCCCAGATTTATGACGTTATGAAAAAAGTCTAGATATTACAATGTGTTCTGTCTGAGTAGTCAGCATCAGACTGCTCTTTACTGTTTATCCATGTATTCAGTGCTATTTTAATCATACAGCCACCCAGTGTTTATCTGATGAGATTAGCCTCCGCATTTCAGTGTTAAGCGATAACGGTGGCCTACAGATTATTGCTGCCCTGACTGTGCAGCAAATGCACACATCTGTACACTAAGCATCAGTCTTCTTGCGTTCCCACAGCTCCTCAAGTCCACTTCTTAACTCCCCAGTCCTGTTCAGAGCTCGTCTGGGCTTTCATGTTGGTGTCATTTTGCTATTTCAGTATCAGCCCAGCTCTTTAACCTGGTTGCTGACCTCATTGAATCAAAACAACAAATAGTTTTTCGGTGTAACACTGCAGTAGAATTATGTTTGTGTGAGGTCTGTTTCCTGCAAGGTTTTGCCAGTATTGCTTTACTCTAAACCTCCAACCACCACCCCCAACTCACACTAGGCCCAGCTGGGGGAGACATGGTTATGCTGTGTTAATCTGTGTCTAATCTAATAAGACCTTTACATACCCCATCTCAACATATCAAAACCTTCAAAATTGACCTGACCAAACGCTCTCAAAACATTTGTGATGGCTTTTTGACCTCCTTCTGCCTCTGTGTCCCACATACACACAGTCACACAGTGATGTCTGGGGAGTGAAGAGCCTCTTGGAAATTGGGATATTTATCGATCTCCCGAACTCCAGAGAGCCACTTTAAGGTCTCATCAATCTTAATCTGGGCTCCTCAGCCACTTATGGCTGATACTGTTGCAAGATTACAAGTGGATTTGGGTTGCAGTCACAGCTCCCAATGGGCTTCTTCACTGAGATCACAGGCCTACGAGCTCACAATATGAACAACAGTAGAACACACACACAGACATATATATATAAATCTGCATGGATATTTTTCCACTCCTCCAATGTTCAGTCTTCAGAAGTTCAGAAGTTAGTGCATTTTCTGCTTCTCATTTCCAAATAATCTGAGTTACAAATTTAGATAGATCAAGCGTATGTATATGTGTATGTACATTAAGTACATATTTGCTGTTTTAAGCATCTGAACTGTGGTCTACAAATATTTCTGGGAGTCCAAATTTTCTTTGCATAAGTTAAAACACTTTCTTCAAGGAAGACACTTTGACACTAAAATTTGATTCAACAATTTGTACTGACTTTGACATATTGATGTAAAAATAAAACAAAAAATCTAAAATGTGCCTTAACTTTTGCACATTCAGCAATTAAACAGTAATAAATGTGTAGAAGAGAGAGGATGTGTCCTTATTTTCACGTAGAAAAGCAATTTAATATGTAATTAGGCACATAACCTGCAGATATTTTTCAAATCCCCAAAATTCAGTCTTGTTTGCATTTTCTGCCTGTCATTAAAAAAAAAAACAGATATATAAACAGATAAATATATATGTATGTTACATATTTGCAGTTTTAAGCATCTGAATTGTAATCTACAAAAAATCTGAAACTCAGAGTTTTTATTGCATAACAACATGTATATGAACTACGAAAACTACAACTCAGTGCTTTATAACCCATATTGTTTCTTTCTTAGTCTTATAATCAGTAGGTCTTTTGAGTCTGGCTGTGCTGCAGACTGGCTCAGCTGAGCTCTACACCCATTCCACTGCTATATTTATCCCATCTACTGCACAGAGAACAGCTTTCCTCTCACCTCTCCCTCTCGCTGCCCAGTTCTCGACACATCTCCACTAAACCTACAGTTACACAGCAACTGACTCTCCTCACATCATCCGGCGTTAGAATTAGGTGATAAGAGAAAAGCGAGACAATACAGCATTAATCCACAACAGAGAGGACAGAGAGAGGCGTGGATTGCTCCTAATCCCTCTCGGGACCGTTTCATAATTGGGATGTAGTATTAATATATTTACATGGAGAGGAATAGGATACTCTGGGATCCCCCTGTGGCGTGTAATTTCTCCTGGATTTATACCACTCACTGCTCCACGCCAAGTCGCCCAATAAAACTAACCATGTAAATAAGCACAACTACTACTTCTACTACTACTACTACTACTACTACTACTACTACTACTACTACTAATAATAATAATAATAATAATAATAATAAATGACAAAGCATTATTATTTGCAAATAGTTTATGGAATATTTTTATGAATGAAAAGCCAAAGCATTTTGTCACATATTTCAGGTTTGTCTTTTCGTATATATGATTATCCTTCAAACATATTCTTCTTCTTCTTATTCTTCTTCTTCTTATTATTATTATTATATGTAATCCAATGTTTCCATGTCTAAAGCATTATTGCCCATGTGCACATTAAGGCTGTGTAAGGGAAACAGGTGCAGCAGCTAGACAGACACTGAAATCAGCACAGTGACGTCACTGGAGATTAGAGCAGGGACAAATGCATGCTGGGAAAAGGCATTGTCTGTTTATTTTCTTCTCAGATCAAAATGACATTTTTTTCGTGGAAAATTAGAAATCGAGATGAAGATGAAGGCGACTGAAATTCTGCTTGGACATGATAATAGGGTTACACAGAAATATACAGCCTGTATTATATATGTTTAATCAAGTGACGTGAAATATCATTAATTACTACTGTATCAACACTGTTCATAAACTGTTTTATTAACTAACTGTAAGCTATTATTACTATTGTATAACTATATTTCTATAGTCATTCATTCATAGTACAATACATGCCAAACTACATTTTTTGTTGATTTTCTAAGTGAAAATAAGTGAACACATCCTTCACTGAGAACATGCTTCTGCACATTTTCATGCATGATTATTAATTACTGTTTGTATATTAGTTTTGCTTTTTTTCCATTACAGTATGTCATACATAACAAGTAAATACACACTGCGGATTCAAATTTGCAGGAAAGTTCCCAGAAGAGGATGTTTCGCAATGCAAATTAGACTTCCAGAAATGTTTACCACATTTCAACTGCTTAAGACAAAAATACATGCCTAATTTCTTTCAAGATTGTGATGATGAAATAAAACAGAACACTCAGTAGACATCCTAAGATATGTGTTCATATTTAGTTAGTTAGTTGCCTTGTAAATAAGCCAGCAGTGCAGCGTTTGGCCACTAACTTAAACTGAAAACTTTGTTGAATAACAAGAACAATCAACAGTCAACTGCATCAGTCCTATAGCACAAAAGGCACACAGAGAGTGAAACAGAGAGAGTGAGAGAGATAGAAGGAAAGAGAGGGGGGAATGAGAGAGAGAATCAGAGTGAGAGAGAGAGGGAGAGAGAGAGAGAGAGAGAGAGAGGCGGGGGAGAGCGAGAGAGAGAGAGAGAGAGAGAGAGAGAAAGAGGCGGGGGAGAGCGAGATCTCTCTGAGGCACTCATCTCATAAACGCACTGTTTGTGTGGGAACAAATCAGGGCAGGGCTCATGTCCCATAAAGCCATAGTTCTAAGCTCTGAGCTCTGATTGGCAGCAGTAAGGCGTGGCTCTGCCCACTGCACTGCTGGCCAGAGATCTGTTATTGACAGTGCTGCTGTTTCCATCTCACTCATTAGCACTAGCATTAGCATGTAGCAACAAAACAACAACAGCAGCGCACATTGCTCCATCTCAGCACACGCTTGGCCTCCTCTCTGTCTCTCTCTCTGTCACAGCTCCCCTTGTGGACGAGAGATGCAGTGCAGACAGCAATGAAAACTTGCTAACACAATGCGTCTACTTTGGGAACGGAAAAAATGAAGAAGCTGTTTTTAAGGCTTTCAGAAGTTTACTTGCATGTTCGTCCTGAAACATTACCATGTATAAATGTCCTGGAAATTGCTCTTTTACCCATTTAGAATGCGTAATGCATAATTTGAAGCTAAACTAGTCATATTTATGCAGTCACTAGACACTTTATTGGGTGAACCTACTCTGTATCTGAGTCTAAGTGTCGACACCTTTTATAGTCAATTGTAAGTTATAATGCACTTTCTTTCTTGGCCTTGTACTCAGAAGTCAAGCAAATGACCGTACCTCAACTTCAACTGAAAGTCAAATGAGGCTTTGTTGGCCTCTTTCATGCATTCCATGCATAAACTGGATATTTAAATATAATTATAAATGCATACTCCTTGTGTAAACATTTGCAAATACAGCTGAAGCATAAACTGACTGTGAAGTCAGTGACAGCCCAAAGACAGCGCTTACAGGCATAGACTTGTGCCTAAGGGCTAAGAGTGTGAGTAGTTTTGAGAAGTTTACAGTGAAAATAGGCTTATTTATTTGACAGGGAGAGTTTTAACTTTATGTTCCAGTAACTAACTTCTCTCATTATGCATGATACCCACAAATTCAGACACACTGAAACGCATACTTTAGTTATGTTTTGTACAGTACTGAGCAAAAGATAGAGGCCACCTTCACATTTTAAATTCCAGTGAAAATGGCCATTAAGTGTAAGCTATCCATTTTTCACTGTCAAGAAAAAAACAAAATATATTGAACAGATTGTTATCTGTGTCATTATTTATATTTAGCGTGTCCACCATGTGCCTTTATTACAGTTTCTGTCTTTCAGAGAAAGTGCAGGGATGTTTTTCCACCAAAGTTTAGTCTCAGACGTTGGTTGTGGTTTCTGTGGCTTACAATCCAAGTAATGCAAAACATATTGAATGATGTAGAAGCTTGGACTTTTTTCAAAACTTTTCTGTCTGGATCCTTTTCTCAGTGAGGCCTTCTCGACAGCTACACATCCTTTCAGATTCATAGTGTTGAATCCCTTTTTTTTGCTATGTTGCTCAATCATTTTTGTATTATTATTCTATGTATCTAATCTCTTCAGAAATACCATCTGAAAATGAATAACCTGTACTTAAAGGGAATTTTGAATGGAGAATTGATAAATGAAGGATGGTCTCATATACGGATGTCAGGGCTGATGTGTGACAGAAGGATAGCAGCAAGAATGAAAGGGAAGGACAGTAGTGTGTCCTGCTATGATGTATGGTTTGGAGACTGTGGCTCTGTCTAAAAGACAGGAGGCTGAGCTGGAGGTGGCGGAGATGAAGATGCTGAGATTTTCTTTGGGAGTGACAAGGCTGGACAAGATTAGAAATGAGCAGATCAGAGGGACAGTGAAGGTGGAGCAGTTTGGAGATAAAGCCAGAGAGGCCAGGTTGAGATGGTTTGGACATGTGTTGAGCAGGAACAGTGGATATATTGGGCAAAGAATGTTGGAGATGGAGCTGCCGGGTAGAAGGAGAAGAGGTAGACCTCAGAGAAGGTTTATGGATGTAGTGAAGGTGGACATGGAGATGGTTGGTGTAAAAGTAGAGGAGGCAATGGATAGGGCAAGATAGAGGCAGATGATCCGCTGTGGCGACCCCTAAAGGGAGCAGCCGAAAGAAGAAGAACTCATATACAGTCAATGTCATATCAAAACCTTGTAAGTTATGTGACCACTCCATGATGACTGTACCATCAAAAATGATCCAGTGGAGTGGACCACAATTAGTATTTAATTAAATAAGTAAGTAAGTAAATAAATAAAGTTACTCTTGAACATGAACAGAGCAGATTACACAGGTATGGTAGCCTGTTAATGGACAATGACTGTGTATTTTACTCAAATGGTCTCTTTTAAAATCAAACTGCTTAAGTATTGTAACAGCTACAATTACAATTACACTGCTATGCGGTACCAAGAAATCTTTCACCAAGAATGGAGCTGACTTTATTAATGGAGGCCAAAAACCAAGTGTTTTAAGGGGGAAAGGGCATGGAAAACATGAGGAGCCATAAATAGAAACATTTGCTGCTTTATAATCCCTGTGATTGGAGCACAGCAAAACATTTAAAGAATTTATGAGCTATAACAGAATGTGGAACAACCTCACGAAACGCAAACTGGCTTCAGGCAGCGATTTTCTGCAAACTGTTGAACACACTTATCAGTGAAGATGCAGCATTGATCTGTATCTGAGCCATGGATGAATGCTGGCTAAATTACTCTGGCAAAAAAGACAAATACGTGTTTTGCTGCATGCTGCTGGAGTCTATAAACCAGTAAAAAAAAGGCTCAAGAGAGCTTCCGTTAAATCGAGGGGGAATTTGGACAATTCCACTTTTGGCAGCTAAGATAAACCAGTGGCCTCCCCAGGCCAGCACAGTTGGGCTTTAACCACACATAATCTCTGCTAGAAATGACCAGGTCAGTGTGCTGTTTTATATACTCATAAACCTGGTTCTGCATGTAAGTCTGCACAGTGCGTGTAGTTATTAATCTCCTAATGAATGAGCAGGCCTAGTAGTGAGGGTCCACTAGGACTATTTGTGGCATAATTAATAAGACATCCGCAGTACAGTTGCAATGCATATATCATGGAGTTCCAGTCCCACAACAGATGGAAGTGCTCCATGCTAATGTAGCTCTGCCAGCTCGAAGACGCCAGCCGGCCAGCTGCAGCTCAGTTATTACAGCTGCCCAGAAAATTATATGTACTTGATAGTCTTACTTAATCAGGTGTCACATTCTCAAACCACAGTGTGGCTTGAGGTTTACAGATGATAATTTCATGCAAATCATTAGGACATGCTAAACAAAGGGATGTTAAGTAAGTGATATTAGTTTGATTTCACATTCATTTTTGATTGACAGCCAATTTGCTAATCAGTATTAGCTTAATCAGTATGAAGGAGGATCGTTGTATTGTAGTTTTTTTGTTAGTCACTTTTTGTTTTTTGTTTTTTTTTGTTCATATAGGCAAATATGTGAGTTCAATCATTTAACTTGAGTTCTGAATGATTAATGGTCCCAGTGGAATTAGTCTAACTGTAAAAATAGCCTCACTTGCCTCTAGAGATAAAGACCCGTGGACAGAAATGTGCTGAAAGGGAAAAAAAAGAATTCAAAACAGTGAAAAATAAAATGAGGGGAGTAGAAGAAGAGATAAACACATGTTCAACAGAGCCAGCAGAACATCAGAGGAACACAGTCCAGAACATACAATATACTGGCCTGTCAAACATTCACAGCCACATAGTTCTACTGTAAAATAATTCATACTTGCTTGGCTGGTCCATCTCTAGAGTGCCAGTTAACTATATGTTACTTAACCCTTAAAAATATGGAATCTCTAAAGTTCACTACTCCTCTTAAAAGATGCTAAAATTGTCAGCAAAACTAGTGTAAATATATTTATATAATATGTAATAATTTATATATTTATATATACATTGTAATGTATATACTTTATATTCTTCTAATGATGACGTGATTAAAATATCAGCCATGGTATCATATCTGATGTACATTATGGCAAATACAGCATTTAACCTCTTAGGCTCAAATTGATTCTTCAGTCTCTTAACTACAATAAATAGTTTCATTGTACACTCTTCAAAATAAAGGCTTCTGAAAAGGATGGGTTCATGGATTTCAGGAAGGTATTTTTTTTTTGGGGGGGGGGTGTCTGATCCTCTAATTAGGATGTGACCCCCCCCAAAGGAAGTAAAAATGTTGGGGTTGGGGAGGATCTTGAAATATATTACGATAAAAAAGTGATTCTAAATGTTTGAGTGCTAGTGTACCACTACTCTAGTCTCGTAAAATATGTAAGAGGTAGCAGTCCCCCCTGAATGTCAGCATATAATTCACACTCTGGTTTTAAATGGTTCTTGCCTCGAATATATTGCTTATGAAACAATATATATTTGGTATAGAACCATATATGGAGGTTCTTTAAACTTTAATGTTTTTTATACCCACGCATTTCATTTAAAGAGCCATCTGGATCAACTGTGGTTCTTCTATGGCATTTCCCCATAGACCTCTTTTCAGCTCCCTTATTTTCAAGAATATACTAGCTGAATAATTTATAGTAGTTCATGGGTTTTAAGCCCTAAGCCCTTAATCAAATAATAGGTCTTCAATTCAGGAGTTAATACACACTTCCCAACTAAAAGTATGAAAGTTAAGCACATCATAATAAGGCCAGCAGAGAGAAAAACTGCACCCTGAGGGTTAGATTATGCATGCTGCACTGCATGGATGGATGCTACTCACCTGCCAGGTTGTCCAAGTCTTTGTCCTGCAGCAGGCTAACGGCATCATCCTCGCCCTCCAGCATCAGCTCAGCCTCCGAGTTCTGGCTGACCACGGCCTGGCTGCGGAAACTCTTCCTCCCCTTCACAACATCCTCTTCCTCTTGGCCTGCAAAACGTGAAGAGAAGGACATGCCTGAGTAATGTGCCCTGTCAACAAGGCTGACTGTGATTTGTGATCATTTTAAGTTTGTGGCTTATACATGGAACCATCATAAAAATGACAATGCACACTGTTTTAACTGCATATGAGCCAAAAAGAATTAAGAGTACAAAGAGCTACCAAAGTGGTAACCACTCCCTATGTACAAAAAACTTTATGTACTTTATAATGCACTAGTATGTCCTTATTAACCCTTAACAAGCTGAAAGCTATTAATTAGCTAGCTGTTCATTATTACTGTGTTAAGCAATAGCTAGGGTGAAGTGAGCATTATCGAGAGCACTTGTAATGCCATTATTGAGCCTTAGGAAGCAAGTAGCTGATAACCAACTAGCTGCTCCTAAGCTGCTCTACAGTAGTCATTGGTTTTCATGGATTTGACTCTTATTTTCAATGTGATGTGCTTCCAAAAGAAGTCACTCATTTTCACAAATCTATTTCTCCTTGTTACTCTGACAGGCCTCTAACAGCAGTCAATTTCTTTTTTGGAATTTCATATTCACTGTTGTATAGTCATTGTCAAATCCTTATTCTTTATTTATATTGTTCTTCTATTAGTGTTTGATATATGGTGTCGACTAGAGGAGGATGGGTTCACTGTTTAAGCCTCAGTTCCGCTCATGGTTTAAAGAGTTTTTCTTGCCACTGTCACCCTCGTCCTGTCCATTTTGGTTAGGACTCAGCTTTTCTGTAAAGCAGCTTTGTGAAAACATCTGTTGTAAATAGTGCTATATGAATAAATCTTGAATTGAATCACTACTTTAATCAACAACTAAAGTGAATTATTGGTCAATAGAAATCTAAAGATTTCACTTTTGAAATTAATTGTCAGCTAATTAGCTGCTATTAGCTTGATAAGGATTAATAAGGATTCAATAATGGACACCTAAAATATTGTGGGAAAGATTTTGATGTATAACTGACAGGCTTTCACAGATCGTTCAGAATCTCTATAATTCAGTGGTTGAGATGTAAACAAAGACCAGAGGTTACAGTGGCTAATCTAAATACATCCATTTTATTTATTATGCAAAATGACCAGTGAAGCGACATGTGTCTTTCGAGTTTTTGGGTGTAATGATGTTGATGATAACATAATGGTAAAGCATTGTATCAGGACTATTTTACCTTACAACGCCCTGCATGGATTTCAAAATCTTATCTCAGCACTATGGTAGGACACTGTCTCAGCCATTATGTAGCATATTTATAACTATTTTGCATAAAAGTGAGGTACTTTTTAGAGATATTAAGAGACAGTCAACAATTCTGACTAGAGTTTTTCTAGAACTGAGCTTTTCACATCAAACCACTCTGAATGACTTAGTTTACACTCTGAATGACTTTGTTTACATCTTAACCATTGAAATACGCAGAGGATGCTGGAATCAGTTTTGCATTTTCATCATACTTGACTTAAATTACTAAAGAGTCATTAATTACCAACTAGTTCTGTAATAGGACTTAATATGTGAATCACAAGGCCTCTTATATTAAATATACTCCTATATTCCTATACTAAATGCTGAATCTATTTTGTTATATGCAAATTCATTGACTTCTTTCTGAACTGTAGATAGGTAGTATCACTGCATAGACACCTGATCTATACTTGTTCAGACTAAACATAAAATACAGTGGCACAGAATCATATCGAGTTCTCTAATGTGATATCACATCGGATAATTCTTTTCATTTCATAACTGCTCACGTCAAAAGCCATGATGGAAAATGCACCGACGTGAAGCCTTCATCTTGGGCTGGCCCCTCCTCACCCTGCTGTTTATAAGACATGCTTAATGACAAAACACTCTTACTCTCGCTTAAAGAGGCTCGTGAAAAAGGCTGTACAGATGTGTCCACATCTCAGAGTCCATTAGGCGCAGCACGAGCCGCTCACGGCACTCAGACGAGAATGAGATTGAACCGACAGCACAATTAAGAGACTGCAGATACCGCCAAAACTCATCACCAGGCCTTGGCCAGACTGAAAGGGAGAAAAATGATGTGCAAGGGTGTAGCCATTCCTCTGGCGAACAAAGACAACACAGGGGAAAGAAAAGCATTCATCTGCTTTAATTACTCAAAAAAAAAAAAAAAAAGTGCAGGCAGGCCTGTCACACATCGCTGCACATACGCGTCCGCATGGATTTGTCTTCTTTAAGGTCAGATTTGCAGGAGAAACTAGAACAGAGATGCTGAGAATGAAAAGGGAAAAAAATATGAACTGCTTATCAGAAAACGTGGTGGTGTCTGACACTCTTTTGACATGTTTCCTTTCAGCAGAACTCCTAAAGCGCTCCCAGCGCTCCCCTGAGGTTCGCCTAGCACGTCTCATAGGGGTCGGATTTGACTGTCATCAGTGCTGCTACCACAGCGAAGGCAGGGAAGGGGGGAAAAAAAAGCGAAATCCTAACGGCCTTCCTGCTCTGCTTCCCATCCGGCGGGCTTTCATCGGAAAGCAGGAACGCTTTTCGGAAACGGAGAGCGTGTAAGGTTCAGAGGCAGAGAGCCAGCCAATGGTCATGGATCAAAGGCATGCGAGTGAAACTTAAGAGTGTAATTCTGTAAACCGTCATTATAGCTGCATTAAAGGCGGGCACACCGACGGAGGGGGGACAGGCCCTGATTGGCAAAGATGGAGCTGAGCACCACAGTGCAAAGCAGACAAAATAAACCAGTCCGATCCTGACAAGAAAACGATCCTTGGCGGACACAGGGGGAAAAAAAGAATGTTCAACTTCTTTTTTCATGCACAAATCAGTTTAGCTGCCACAAAAGAACAGAGACGAAAAGCAGAGACGAGTCAGTAAATGGGCAGAAATGTGGGGAGAAAAGAGACAGACAAACATGCTGTCATGAACAGTGATATGCCACTGAATGATAGCACTCTGATAGACCTTCTAGATGTTCTCAAATAAAGGCACTTCAGTAACAAAGACATCCATTTGTCAACATTAGTGCTGAGGCGTGAAGGGGCTTCTGGGCTCCATTTCACTTCTCTTTTCCAGCCAAGAGCCAGAGTAAACCCAGAGCCCACTCAGCTTCTGGTGTCTACCAACGTCCAGGACGGTGGCCAGACCATACCTATGGTTACATGCAGAAAGAGCAGCCAGAGCTGGTTACCAAGCAGAGCGAGGCCTTGTCGGATTCATCATGTTGACATAAATAAAATATATTACATCAACCCAATTATTGCCAAAAGTCTGACAAATTTCATCTGTTGTAATTTGAATCAAGTTAATTTAATGCATCACTTTCCTCCAGTATGGCCACACATCCATAGGCTAATCTACCCCGGGTGCAGTTCTGACATCGCATGCTAGAAATGAGAAAAAGCAGGTAATACATGTTCTGCCAAATTCTGAGCTTCTGAGGCAAGAAACTATGAGGAGGAATGAAGCTAATGAAGAGCCAGGGTGGAACCGAATTGAGTGTGGGTTGGAAATTACAGTTAGTCACCACATAAAATCAAGCTAAAACTTTCGGAAAATAAGCTTGTTCACCATAGCAAGCAGACTATACAGCTTGGTTTTAGGCTGATGTGGCACAGCTGGGATGTGAGCCTAAAGCTAAAAATGAATGAACTGAGAGCCCACTATATAGAATCAGAGCTCTCTGTGTGCTTCCATGTTGTCTATCACTGCATAAAAGATGCACAAGTCTTTAATTATTGATGGAGGTACTATTTTTTCTCTGCACAAGGGTTGATTCAGAGTGCAATTCAGATTGGAGCTTATTATTGCTTTGGTTAATCAGAGCATTGATAAAACATTACAAAATAACAATGGCATCGAGACATCATATTATTAAAGTAGGAAAGCAGACAAAACTCAGAAATAGTTATGTTTTTGTATCAGCCATGAAGTGCATTTAGAAAGCAAGTGTGAGAATAAACACTCTTGGGAATATAACACCAAAAAGGTTCTATATAACAATATGGAACCTTTTTGGGTGCTATAGCAGTGGTTCATAAACTTCTCCTCAGGGAGCTCCAGACAGTTTTTCTCTATGAGCGATTATGTATTGAGAGCTGGTTCGAAGCCATGTGGAGCATGCAGGGGGTCCTGAGGAACGGTTTGAGAAACACTGCTACATAGAATGATTTATAGATGGTTGTTTTACAAACAGGTTCTAAATCAAAACATTATACACTCCAATAATAATAATAGTAAACCTACTTTTACTATTACTGCTACTGCTACTAACACTAGGGGTGTAATGGTGTAATGTTATGAAGTTTATGAAAAACACTAGAGCTGGGAGGCAAGAGGAGTGCTGGAGTGAGTAGTTGATTGGTGTTTATTCTTTACAAACATTGCTGTTCAAGCAATACAATAAGCTGCTGTTGGAAATAAACCTCATATCTCAATTTGTGTCATTTTTCAGTTTTTGACATAATTTGAAAATACATTTTGCCCTTTACACACTGTGTGTAAATTTCATGATGAATAGACCAAAAGAAGTTACTTGGAAAAACATCTGGTTCCACTGACTTACATGAAAAAAGTAAAGTATGTTTTTTCTTCTCCAGTAAAGTTATCATTTTGGAGATACAAGGATTTGTTCTGAGAGCAGCAAATTTCCTTAAACGCCATAAGTAATAGACTGTCCATTCTCCATGGTGCATTGTCAGATCTCAGTAGTATCCCTAACCAATGCAAATAATATTACTACTAATGTTATAATGTTATTATATATATATATATATATATATATATATATATATGTGTGTGTGTGTGTGTGTGTGTGTGTGTGTGTGTGTGTGTGTGCGTGCAATGGTTTTGAGTGTAAAATGAGTCTGTTGTTCAGGGTTGCTCCTCTTCCTCTTCGAAGGGGTATGAATAGAGGGAAAAAATGCACTTGCACAACAACATAGGCTGTGGCGAAAGAGACTTTACAGTTTGTGCAAGCGGCTTCTGAGGTGGAAACACTTGAGTGTTCGGTAGTTTTACTGTCCAATATGGAACAGATAAAGGCTGAGAGGCTTCAAGGAGGCCCCCCTCAACTTATATTATTGTTGCCAAGGGTCCATGTTTTATATATCGCTGGAGCTCCGGGGTATTCTGTGGCATGGGCCGTACACTTTTATTGCCTGACTCTGTAGTCGAGGAGCATGTGTTTCTCTGGGGCTTTTGGGTATTAGGCTACTCCCACCATCCTAGAGCATAAAAAAGAAATGGGAGAGAAGAAATGACATAATGTTCTGCTTAAGCACCAACTGCACCCACTGGTAATTTTTTATTTTTTTTCCTCTTAGGCCAGTAACGGATAGCTGACATGTGCAACTGACCAGAATACATAATATAGGCATGCTGCTAAAGTATGTGACCTAAGCCACCCCGTGGTGTATGCATCCATGCGGTAAATTAATATATTACGTCTAAAATGACATGTTGTGCTGCCCTGGTGTTTCACATGTGTATTAAGTGTATTCCATAGAAACACTGAACGTCCTCCACTGATCTTCGGCAAGCCCATTAAAATGCCTGAGAGGGTTGCGCTCATCTATCAAACACCAGGGACTTGGCGGCATCCATTTCACAGTCGCCTTGTTTCCGTATTCTCCAGAGAGAAACTCCACCCCATACAGTGAAATCAGAGCTCTGTTCTGGGCTTTTGTAATAGTTTTACTCATACAAGAAACATCTCGCATCATGCACACAGAACCAATATGGCTGATCGCTTTGAAACCCCCCCCCTGCATTCTCAAAACAGGTCCTGTTAGGACATCGACTGCTCCTATATGCGATAGCCGTCCACGCTAGCTTGTAATCCACTCAGAGAGGTGATACATGTCATCATTTAGCCACAAACTTGTGTAAACTTCATTTCCTCCTCTTCTCTTTCATCCTGGCCGGTTTCAGCTGTTGTCTGTCTGATTTCCGGGTTCGCTCTCCCACGCACCATAGAAGCATCCCGCTGCACTGACAAGAGAGCTCAGCATTAAAGCAGCAAAATCCTTCACAGGCATGTGTGTAGGCGGAGGGGAAAACAGAATACTCTCAAAAATGCATTAGCGGTGACATTTTCAAAATTCTCCCTAGATCAAAGACCACGGCAAACAGACTCTTACTGTATGTCAGCTTCTCTTCTGACTTTATCGTATCTCTTCCCAGTACACTGGAAAAAGCAATGCATGGAACGTACCTGATTCAAATCATTTCCACATGAATGTGCTCTAAATAAAGGTTCCTAAGTGGTTCTTGGCTTGGACATGTGGCTCCACTAAAAAGGAATATTGGTGCAGAACCTCTACATTACGTAGAGGTTCTTTCAAGAAACAGTTCAACAAAAAAATCTAATTTATTCCACTTTCCACTTATCCCAGATGTTGCTGATGAGCCAAGACATGTTTGGTGTCAAGCTATTAACACTGCTAATAAACCCTGGAATTTAGTAGTCACCCAAATAGCCCAAATTCTTTTTGTGAATGTATTACCTCGTTCCTCTTTCAAGCCACTCAAACCACATCCAGGTCAAACAGACTTGCTGATGTGGTTTCAGACACAGCATCACTGCTACTTCACACAACACCAGGGGATGGTAAAGAAAGACTGGATCAAATTCCTTCTTCTTTCTGACGGTCATTGTCACAAATTCTACATCAGTACTTCTACTGGGGTGGTGTGTGAATGTAAACTCTACTGTGTAAAGTGACTGCCCCCAGCTAGGTTCATTTTTATAGTTCACAGTAAGTCATACTGGGCCAGATTCATGAAACGCTCTGACAAATTTACTGTGATGTTAAAAGCAAATAACCTAAAGCATTAATACACAAGTATTACCATCGAGTTTTACTGCTTACATGATGTGAGTTGTGGCTGTGCTTTTATCTGATATACGTGTACAGGTAGCGATTTATTACACGACACAATTGTGTCACACATGCTTGAACAGGATTCCAGACAAGCAGATTTAACTGGCACTGCGCTTAAAACAGCCTCTTCTTCCGGTGACAAATTCAATGTTTCACAAATCCTGCTCCAGTGTATGCAAAGTAAGTTCAGCTTGTAATCGGAACAAGTCATTTGACATGTGGAGATTCTAAATACATGTGTATTGTATAATCAATTTTTTTGATGCAGGCAGTTTTTGCTTTTCCAATTTGGAATTCAATTTAAAAACTAGTAAAAATTAATGGTCACACTTTATCTGGTCTCCTACAGATGATCTACAGTTACTTAAATCATTAACAAACTTTCCAGTGATGTTCAGTTGATTATAAACAACATTATGGTTAGGGTTAAGGTTAGGAGTAGATGTAGGTTTTGGCTTGTGGTTAAGGTTAGGGCTTGGTTTAGGGTTAGGGATACACTTAATAAGCTTTTTCACACTGCATGTGCAGTTCAGTTGCATTTGAAAGCTATTTAGTTGAATGTTACTTATAAACAGACTGAACATTTACAAAGCATCTGTAGAGGACCATCCAAACAAAGTGTTACCAAAGTCATTTCTTACTAAACAATACCAATTTTTTCATTGTTTTAACTTAAAATATCACGTTTTACAGGTGCACATTTTCACATGTGCAAACAAAATTCCTGATAACAATTTGACTGAAATGTAATTTTCACGCATGTAAGGTGAATCTGAGATTAAAAATAGGGGATAAAAGCTAAAATGACTGCCATAGTAATTAGAATTTCAGTGTGTCAATTAATTTTTTTATTGTAATAAAACTAATAATATAAAACCTTTTTCTTATCCATGAGAAATAAAATCTTACATCTTAAAAGGTCAGTCCTACAATTAAGTTTTACAGTTTTTTATATATATCTTAGTATGTAATTAGGATTTAGTATTTAGGATTTATAGACCGGTCCAGTGTGTATCCTGCCTTCTGCCTGATGACCGCTGGTATAGGCTCCAGCACCCCCCGTGACCCAGAAGGAGAAGTGGCTTTGAAGATCTGCCTAGAACACTGCCGAAAATACCGCAGCACTTGTCAACACCACTTTATGAACAGGTCTTATTTACTGTGTTGCACATTTGGCACGGTGCAGCTCTGTTACTGCTGAGTTTTATTAATCTGGCCCAATGTGTCCTAAACCACATCAAGAAGTTTGCACAACCTTAATGAAGACCTGGGTGCAAATAGAAAAAACGGTGTATTTACAGAAATAATTTGGGTGACTACTAGTGAGTTCTGGGTGAGTTCTAGTGTTTGTTACAAATGTTAACTTTAGGGCGTACATTCAGTGACTGTGACATTCATGCATTAGTGTGATGTGCAAGGAAAAAAAGAAAAGCAACTGTTCCTCAGGTGACCGTGAATATCAATGCCGGATGCTTTTAGACTATATAAGCAAGAACAGTTAGCACAGTAAGCACATAAAGCACTCATTTCAAAGACTGATGCACTTTTGAGAGTTCAGACACTGGTCTACAAAGACACTGGTCCTCAGGGATGTGGGAAAAGTGAAGAGTGCATGTGCAGCATATACAAAGGGAACAGTACTGGCCTAAATGGTTGACTCTTACAGTGAGGGGGTCCAGTAGCTCTGTTATGTTGTTGGGGACAATATACTGGCATGGTTTGGGTCCACTCATCAGGGACGGGTCACTGCAAATCAAAAGTTATTCTGACTGAGCATCTTTATCCTATGATGAAACACTTCTACAGTGATCCACAGGTTACTGAGGGTCACTGAATGGTTTGGTGAGTACAAAGTGACCGGATCTCAACCTACCCTATGGTAAAGTCTACACCAAACTGTTAGCCTCACCACCACAATCACTTAAACAACAGTGTAGGGAATATCTTTTGGAACAATGCCCTCCATCCCTCCTGTGCAGGTACAGAGAAATCTTGAAGATATTCAATATTCTGTCTGCTCGCTGTGGTCCAGACTAGGTCACTTCATGTTAGCTTTTCCTTTGTCACCCATCTGTATGTACTTTACAACAGTACCTGCACTAAGAGACATTCCTTGTCCATTTTGTCCTTCATGAACAAAGATTCTTATTAGGAAACTTGTAGAAATGCTTCTACATAGAAAAAATGGTTCTGTGATTGTCGCAAGTCTACTACAGAAGACCCCTTCTGCCAAAAGTGTAGGGTCCAAAAGAAGTTGATGGTGAGCTGCTCTTTTACTGTCTGTCTCAACACCCCCTGCCCTCCACCAACCATTCCAATAACAAGCTATAAAGATCTCTGTCCGGCAGACTTCAGGTCAGGGTGGAAGCACTCACCTGAAAACGAGACCACAAGGACACCTGCAGGCAGAACAGGCTGTTAAAGAGTGGGATCAATATTAACCTGACTTCCATTTCATGCTTGCCCAATTCCAATCAGCTAACAATATACTCAGGCCACGGCGAGTAAGGGGAGAAGCCGAAGCAGGATGAGACCCAGCCCAAATGGCTCGTTACACTGTCAGCGCAACTAATAGACGGAGAGGTGAGGTTTAAAAGCAGACTTTTTTTTTCCCACAAACACGCTTTTGCACTAAAGCAGCACTAAAGGTTAATGGTCTCTGGAAATGTACATGGGAGCAGCACACCATCTTTTGTTATTTATCAGCTGGTTATAAAAATTGGTCAGAGAATTTGAGGTCTTATTAAACTTTGAACTTTTAAAATTACTGGGGGTTCAAAAATAGCCAAGGAAAATGAGGATAAATTGCAGTGAATTAGATATAATGATGCTGTTTTTATGGTGGCTCTACCATTTTTCTAACGAAACCGAAACATCTCTCCTTTCCTATCACATCGTTTCGCTTGGAGGAGAGATGAAAAACTGTAAGCGAACACTTTTGACAATCTGACAAGCAGTTTGAAAATATGTCACTCTGAATAAATACAAGACCCTACTGACTTTAGTGAAAATGCCAGAGATTTGATTTGAGCGATTCGTCAAACTCTCCCATTCCTGGAACTCAAAAGAATGAGGCTTTATTTATGTTCACCCTCACTGGTTATTTCCGCCTAACCACCTACCTTCACGCACTCACAAAAGCAGCTGTGGGGCCCAAGAGACTTCTGTTCTGGGGATTTTTCGAAGTGGACCCCACTGTAAGTTCAGCTAACTACTCCATGATGTTTCCTCAGTTCAAGTCTAATGTATTCTACCTGCTGAATAACCCAGCCAAGCAACTTCCATGCTGCAACAATCCAAGGAAGACCTACCATTTTGAAAATGGTCTCTTGTGAAGGCGTGTATTTAGATGTGTTAGGTATACTTCAGTTTATCAATTAATGATAGAACTAATAAAAGCAATAATACCTGATTTAAATTCATTTTGCCAATGAAATTAGATACAGGAGTATTTACAACAACAGAAAAAAACACATTTATATCCTTTACAACAACAGAAAAACAATAAGAAAATGGCAAATCGTGCTCTCAAAAAGCTTGATCCTGACACGACACACCTGGGACTATCTGTAGACTTCTAAGGGTTAAGAGAAAACCTCTTTTGTATGAAATCCATATAAGTAATAGGCACTGGACTATCCTTCTCCTCCCTCAGCAAGTCTGCATGGATTATGCTACAGCCTATCCCTTTCACATGACAAGCTTATGCATTATTCCTCTCATTACAGACTCAAAGAGCGCACAGAACTTCAACAAGTCCTCAATCACAGCAGCCCACAGCCCCCAGCACTCTGATAGCACAGCAAGGACAAACGACAGAAGATGAGAAGCAGAACGGTTGAATATGTGTGCTTGCGTATGATATATAATCCACTCTGTATGGAATAACAGAGGAATATTGAAATCTGTATGATTTAACTGATGGATAAAAATCGACTATATATTTTGATTATGCAGTAGGTTTTCTTTGGCTTTTTTTGAGCACATTTAAACCCCCAACAGTGTCTTTGAAGAATTCTCTACAGATGTGTTTCATTTGGATACTGCAGTACTTCAGAATACATTGATCTATAACCCTCAAAAGGGTCCATATGTTCAACTTATCTATAAGTTTCATAGTAAGTATAGTAGTTATATTAGTAACTGAATAATAGGTCTTTAGAAGTTAAAAGTGGTAAATAATGTACCCTTACACAGCTTCAAGATCATAGTCAGGGGCTGTGTTACAGGAACATCCTCACTCTGAAATCTTAACACTTTCATCACCATGGCAACTCATTTTTTGCAAAATAACATTTCTTTTTTTCATTTCTACTGAGGTCTTGCACAACTTTGAGAGCCTACGTTCTCCAGTATTACAAATTTATATTGCAAAAATATTGGGGAATAGAAACTGGAATTGTGGAGTAGTGATAAGTTGTCCAGTGGGGTGAGACACGACCACAGTATTCCAAACTTTATTTGACCAAGGTTACTAAAACTTACAATTCATCACACTTTGGTTTTGTTTACATTGTTCACAAAGACAGCTGTTTAATGGCACACTCAGAAAAGATGGTTCTTGAAGGGTTCTTTAGTAAAGAAAAAGTTTCTAAACAGAACCATGAATTCTGATTAAAGAGTTTCTTTGCATCATTAAATGGTTTTTGGTGCTATATAGAACCTTTTTCAAAAATCTTATATAGAGAATCAGCTACAGCACATTATCCATCTACATCTATATGAATAACTATTTTATGATTTTAAAAAACCCTTTAATCATGCAAATGGTTCTTTGCATGTTTATGGTTCTAGACAGAACCATTTTCTTTACTAGAGAACCCTTAAAGAACCATGAGTTTTAGGTGTATAGTTAGGCAGCTGCATTTATGAGAAATGAAAAACAAAACCAAAGTGTGAGGAACTGGACATTTTAGAAACCTATTTGGTGCTACAGTATGTAGAACCATATTCAACACATTCTCCATCACTCTGAAATTAACTACTTTTTTCCCAGTACCACTTCTCAAATCTTTACATATATGTATCCTTGATATAACTACTGTACTGGGGTCTTATCCTTCAGTGTGTTTTCTACCACTGCTGACATCCAAAATATGTTCATAAGGAAAACGGAACATAAGAAAGAAAAAACAAGATCTCAGTGGTAATTACTGTAGCTGTGATATGAACAGGGGCCACCTGCAGATCACAGAGCAGCTGGCAGGCCTACATCGTCTGAGTATGAGTGTGTGTGCATGTACACAGTGGCCAACTGACAGGACTTGCCTGAAACAGTCACAAAATGCCAGACAGGATATATACATAAACAGTGATCTCTGCAAGTACTGTTGAGAATCTTACAAACGCTACTCACTTTATCTAAAAAATATATCCCTAAAGTGTAAGAGTCTGTATGGGGGACCACAATTTAAATTTTTACTCTCATAATTGCAAAATTAACATTGTTCATAATAGTAGTAACTGCATAATTAGGGGTAATTCAGTTCAAATGTAAAATACTGTACATAATGCAATCCTACATCCAGCAGCTGGACGTAACTGACTTGCCTAGCAAAAACAAGCTCATCTATCTCAGTCTGCTGAGCAACAGCCACTTCATTTTCTCCATGAAGATTTCACTGAGAATATCCATTGGTGTTGGGCACAGAAGATGAGCCAATCTATTGTGCTTGTGAATCTATAGATTTGCCCTTGTTCACTTAATACACCCTTCTGCTTTCTCCTATTCAGCCCAGGGCCCAGAGGAGAAGGGCCTGGAGTGGTTAATAGTATTGAACCGCTTCCTTTTAAAAGGCGGTGTTGCGTGACACCGAGCCAAATCGACAGTGCGTGTGGTGGGCAGCACTACAAGATCAAATGGGTCAATGAAGGAAAGTTTGAGAGCGAGACGCAGAAACAGTGAAAAAAAAATGCAATTTGTCTCTCAACTCTGCATGTTGGTGGAGAATAAAACCTGCCATAAACCCCCGCTGCCATGTTCAACTGACAAGGCTCGTAAATATGTAACCTATAAAAATAAGAATGAACTGCTTCTCAGCTCAGCTAATATTCATAACGTCCAAGTGGTGATTGGACGGACTTGACCCTCTCGTACTCGTATGTGGTCAGACCTTGTGAAACAATGATGTCATTGTATGTAATGAGCTGTAATTTTGGGATAATGAGCCAGACTGACAAGGTCCAGCAGCCTTTTGATTGGCTGTTGGCAGAATTACTGACCATAGTCCTCTAGTGGTTTGCACATGATGTCCAAGTGGGTGGAGCCAAAGGGGTTCCGGACAAATCTCCGCCTCCTCCTAAGGTCATCCTCCCAGTAGTCAAGACGCCAGAAGTCATGCAGCTGACTGCGGGAACGGAAGAGAGGAGATTATATTAAAAAATTCATTTAAAATACAAGAGCACATTCTGTATGATGTCAAATGGTAAAAATGAGCGGTGCTACACTGAAACCATAGAACCCAAAGAATTTCTATCAGTGTGACCCCAGACAACAAATGGCGATATTGTTAATATGCACAATTCACTAGTTTTGTACTTTACACCACATTAGAATGAGACATGCTGTAGGAAAGCTTTGCCTTTATTGTATTTAGTTTTTTTTTATTTTAACACTTATTTATTATGTTTTTATTGTTATATTATTTTTTACTTTTTAAAATATTATATTTGTTATTTGTTTTTTACTTTATTATATTTTAAGTAATAATGTATTATACTTAATTCTATTTTATTAAATTAAATTATTTTATTTTATTCTATTATTCTATAGAATAATCTCTTATTCTTTATTCTAATTTGTAATCAACTGTATTTTTTGTTCTAGTTTACTGGTTTATTTATTTTTCGTTTATTTAAGTTTATTTTATGTACTTTATTTTAGATTATTTTAGATTCTTTTATTGCTTAGCTTTGCTTTATTTTATTTAATTGAATTATGTTTTAATTTATTCTGTTTGCATTTTATTCCTTTTCTACATTGTATTTATTTTGTATTTATTTATTTTATTCTGTTATTTCACAGTATGTATATCTGTAATGAGTGGCTATGGGATGCAGGAACACAGGAGTCGTCTTCAGCTATACAGAACAGAACAATGGCACTGCACTAACTACAGGAGGCTGGATATGGTTAGATATAATCTCTCCAAAAGCCCCTGGAAGCCTCACAGCACGGCCAGGCCCTTCCAGGCAGCAGGAGCAGCACGCGTATAAATAACAGCCAGTCCCATTAACAAACACAGGATCAAATTACAAGTATAAATGGTGCTGCCTGCCTGCTTTTTTACGGTATTTTTTAACAAGTCTTGTAAATCAGAGGTAGGACCCTGTACGCAGACAGCGTGGAGTTTAATGATGGGGGGCTGGGGAGGGGGGGGTCCTACCACAGCCGCAGCCCAGGCCAATAAAACAGCCGCACCAACCCCCCCCCCCACTGTGTATGTGCAGCCGTGATTAAAATAATGTGCTGAAATATTCATCGAAATGATTCTTGGGGCCCTGGAGCAAGCCACAGAAAATTGCATTTTTATTCATTATTAATAACAGCGAATTAAGAGCCATATAAATATACGAGAGAGAGAGACTAAGAAAATGAGAGAGAGAGAGAGAGAGAGAGAGAGAAAGGGAAAAGAGGAAAGAAAAAAGTGAGGCTCAGGCATGTGGTAACCATCTTTGTAAATGATTATTCCAACATTAGCAGGGACCTGGGCTAATTTTATTGCTTGCAGCTAATGCAAACCATTAAGGGCCGGGTCTAGCATCAGGTTACTAAGTGCAGCTCGTTTCAGGCGGTTCAGGCTGGAGATGTTTCAAAGGCTTCGGCCTCTCCTTCAGAGAGGGAGGGGAAAAAGAGAGAGAGAGAGAGAGAGAAATGAAAAGAAAGAGCAGGCACTGAATAACGTGCTGTAGCTAATTTACTACAAAGAGGGTTTTCGAGTAGATGTTAAAGGAGAGTGATGATGGTGGTAATTGGGGAATAGATGACAAGATGGTCAGGGACAATCAACAAATTCCACACATGGTTTGTCTTCATTAGTGTGGTCAGACGTGAGGAAATGCACAGTCCTCCTGTTTGAACTCTTTGCTAATTTTTGCAATGAAGTACACAGAGGGAGTCATTCGATTGTTTAGTCTACATATCTTTAAATATTATGTATTGTATAGTAACACTTTTGGTTCCTTAGAGAAACTTCAATGGATGTTCCTTTAAAGGGAGCAATTCCATCTTAAAACTAAGGGTTAATCTGACGCTAGATTCAACTTTATTGTCATTATGCAGAGTACAGGTACAGAACCATTGAAAAGCAGTGTGTTGTTGCTGTCGGAAGAAAACCATGCATCCCCAATTTGATTGTTTTTCAGTTTTTGACATAATTTGAAAATACACATTGCCCTCTACATTGTGTGTAAATTTCATGATGATTGGACCAAACTAAATGGCCCAAAATTCCTTGGAAAAAAATCTGGTTACATAGACTGACATTAAAAGTAAAGTAAGTGTTTTTGCTTCTACTATAAAGTTATTTTGATATGAGGTTTCATTTTATATACTGTATGTATATATATATCGCTGCTGTCGGAACAAAACCTTTTTTTGACAGTTTGAAAATGCATGTTGGCCTTTATATTGTGTGTAAATTTTATGAAGGATGGACCAAAATAAATAGTCTGTAAAGTATTTTTACAGGCTTTGGAGATATTTTGGAGATACGTGGTTTTATATATATATTTATATATATGGGGCAGGGGCATATATATAACATATATATATATATATATATATATAACAGTGGACTTGATTCTGCTGTGATAACAAAACAACACAAACTAATAGGTCATCATTAGTCACACATCTCTGCTTCACAACACTCACGACTGCCTAAGCACACTGTCCAAGTCAAAACAACCCAGGTAACTCATACATTCATTTTAAACTAACAGACCACAACAATGACAATAGTAATCAGTCCCTTTTCCAGAGTTTTGCACCTCCCATGAGACCCCTTGCATGACCCTTCACATAGCCACACCTCTCAAGCTTCTCAGAGGCAGAGCAGCCAGTAGCGGGATGTTTACTTTCATCAATGTTCCCTCACTATAATACCCATCATGTATTATGCAAATACATCATATAACCATTGAGAATCCCTGGGTTGTCAACCAATCAGCAACCGATCTATGGGCTTCTCTTGCCTCGGATGCTGTTGAATGAAATCATTAAGATAACAGTAATACGATTATTATTCAACACAAAAGGTATAGCCCCCTGCCTTCTTTTTGCATTCATCAGCTAGCATCGCAAAAAGCTCTCACCTAAAATCCACCCCAAAGCAGATTTAGTTTTGGTTCCTTCCACCAAGAGACATAATCAGAAGGGGGATTTCCTAACATTAAAACTAAAGAATCTCACTCTAGAGATTAGAGAGGCTACTGCAGCACTGATGTCGCAAAGGTTACATTTTTTATTGTGTAAGTTTTTTTGTTGGTTAAATGAGATGTGTGTCTTTTTGTTTGTTAAATGACATGCAAGGCAAAAAGTTTAAAGAAATTTCATAATATAGAGGTTCTTTCAACTAAAGCTCTTTCCCAGAGCCGTGCATCCAAGCCAAGAACCATTTAGGAAGCTTTACTTGAAAGAGTGGATATTGCAAAATTGGAACTTTGTTCAATTTGAAGTGAAGTAAAAACTTGTTTAGGTAGAAGTGGGTCATAAATTTGCGCAATATGAAGTGGGCCGAGGGCTATTTCACGGTTATATGAAGAACAAAGTCAGACGAGCTTCCCTCCACCTACAGCAGAAAACAGAGCAAAATGTTCCCCCATGTTCCTCCGATGAGAAACTCAGGAGAAAGAGACAACCTAGGAAAAGAAAAACAACAACAATAACAGCCAGCCCACTCACTCCAAAACATGAGGCAGCCATTACAAAGAGAGGCTCGTTTCCAAGCACTGGAGCGCTACCTCCAGCTATGGGCTGGGCCAGATTGTATAGAGCTCTCTGCACCCTGCCATAATACTGAAGCAGACTAAACAGATTAAAGTGTTACGGAAGGATCACGTCAAAAAAAAAATAAATTCACAAAAGGTCTTTCCTTCTTGTGCGAAGACATCTACAAATGTGAGGAAATCAGGAGGCTCCAGAGAGTCAGCCGGCCTCTGACAGCGACGAGAGATCAGCCTCAGTTTAGCATCAATCAAGAGTGTGTGCAGTTGTGTTGGGCGGTGGGGGGTGTATGGAATAAAGGGTCCTTGCATGCATGAGCTGCATGCCAAAGGTTCATCAAACGCCAGGGTATGAAAAGCAGTACACAGCGCCAGGGCCTTGTCTGCTGTCAATCTGGACCCAGAGAGAGGCCTCCAGAATGAGACGTCAGGCCAAAGCCGCCTAAATGACATTGTAAATGTGAGATTATGGTGTAAAAAAATGTAAATCCCACGCAGGCAGGCAAGTGATTACCGTCTAAGATTATAACCTCCAAATCTGCCTGCAAACACAGCAGCGGAAGCTAGCAAGGCAGAAAAACCCAAGCTTTGAAGCCCGCCGCTCTCCAGTCTTAGGCTACGTATGATGAATCTGATTCGCTTTGACAGCAGTACGTCGCCTGTGAACGGCAAGTTCGGAGAAAAGCCCAAACATTTTTCTTTTTCCTCTCCAAGAGAAAGAAAAAAAAAACAGGGAATTAAACGCTAAGCCGAGCAAAGCAAATTTATAAGGGATGATAAACCGAATGGTATTCGATGACAACGTTTTCGTTCCTCTAACCCATCTTTCCGCCGGAGCATATGCTTTCACTTTGGAGGCGGTTTCCGCAGGATGGGAAATGGGGTCCGGTGATACGTTAAACCGCATGGTCAACATCGAGCCGGATTCTGCTTGTGCCAAAAATGCCATGATGATGGTCTGCACACCCAGGGTGGTCTGGTTCAGAGCTCACCCAACACCCCCCCACCCCACACCCTGATACGAGGGGGGGTTTGGCTCCCACAGGAATGTTCATCACAGGGAACGTTTTAACACACTGAAATACACCATTAGGAGTTGTTCAACACTTAACTGACCTGAGTGGAATGACAGAAAGCAGCCTTCCACATAGACATCAGCGCTATTGACCCTTAAATTTTGCAGTTATCTTCAATGATAGAAAAGCATGTTGTAATTTAGCATTCGCCAAAGCCCTATGTGATCTTATTACAATTTGTCTTGGTGCCTTATTTGTCTTGTACATAGTACCATTATGTTCCCTGACTAAAGGTACTGAGATGTACCCTTGAGGGTACCACCCCAGTGACAAGAGGGGTGCCCTAGTCACTTTGAGTGATGCCACAAAAACACATTTGAAAAAGAGTTCTGTGAGTGTTGAGAGTCTTTTAATAATGTAATGGTTCTATACCAGTTTGTTTCTTCATGCAACCTTTATAGTAGGTGGAAGTTCTTTAAACAAGGTGCTTCATACACTCATACTACAAAACATGGCTCTTTAGAGAACCATTCATTGAAAGGTTTCTTCTATGGCATTACGCAAATAATAGCATTTATGATCCAAAGAACATAGAACACATAAGACGTATAAAATATAACAATCAGGTGCATAATAAATGGCTTAAACCTTAGTAGTCATAGTTCTCACTAGCAAAAATGCATGATGTAATTTGATATTATTTCTCAGTTGTAGACTCAAAAAGGGTTCTACATAGCACTAAGAAGAGGTTATTTGGCTTGTAACAATAGTGGAACTTTTTTGGAACTATATTTCAGAGGTTCTTAGGTGGCGGCAGTCATGGGCTGGAGGTTAGGGAACCAGTCTTGTGACCGGAAGGTCACCGGAGCTGGCAGTATATGGCTGAGGTGTCCTTGAGCTAAACACCAAACTCCCAACTGCTCCCTGGGTGCTGCAGATAGGGCTGCCCACACTGCACTCTGGGCAAGTGTGCTCATGCCCCTTAATGCGTGTGTGTGTGTGTGTGTGTGTGTGTGTGCTCACTAGTGTGTATGTGGTGTTTCACTGCATGGGTGGGTTAAATGCGGAGGTTAAAGTTCCCCGTTGTGGGACTAATAAGGGTCACTTAATCTCAAATAGGTTCTCAGGATGGTCCACATTTTTACTCTTTCCATATGTGTTGGTGCAAATTGTGGACTCTATTGCAGGCCCTCATGACCAGTTTGTAGTTAACCATTTCAGAGAAGAGTTATAAGTTATAAAGGTATAATATACTATAATCTTTGAAAAGGGTTCTATATAGCACTAAAAAGAGTGTTTCTATTGTTACAATGTCAAGCCTGTAATACACACTTAAAAAAGATGGTTCCTCAAGGGGATTTTAGTAAAGAAAATGGTTGTATATAGAACTATGAACACTCAGGGAACCCTTTACATGATTAAAAGATTTGTTGCATCAGGAAAGATTGATGGAGAATGCGTTGTGGTTGGTTCTATGTAGAACCTTTTTGAAAAGCTCCACAAAGGATTCCTCTACTGTAACAAGCTTGATGTCATAACAATAGAAGAGGTTTTGGTGCTATATAGAACCCTTTTCAAAAAGGTTCTATACAGAACCATCTACAGATTGATTCTCCATCATTCTGAAGAATGCTTTCATGATGCAAAGAAGCCCTTAATCATGCAAAAGGTTCTTTAAATGTTCATGGTTCTATATAGAGCTATTTTCTTTACTAAATAACCCTTGAATAACCATCTTTTTTAAGTGAGAATAAAAGGGGACATTTTGACATCATTCAAAATTGACAATGTTTACGTTTATATTTTTGCTATGTTTGTCATTTCTCAACTTTGAAAAAGTTAAAAAACCAGAAGAATATAATTATGTAGCTACATTTAACTACTTTGAACTGCTAAGGGTTAACCCCTTAAACACTAGGCTTATTATTCAGTCAATAACATAAAAGCTTAGTATCCAGTAACTACTCTGTAAGTCTTAATATCCAGTAATTACTTTGTAAGTCTTAGCATCCAGTAATTACTTTGTAAGTAACTACTACTGTAAGTTATACAATTATGAAGGAATTGAAGTCTGCATCATATATTTGAATGTCTTAAAGGCACATTAGGACACAAATGGTATGGTAGAAATGTAAATGTTGTAATTGTATTACTTTCAACATCAATGGCTTTTTTAAATGTGTTAGAACTCAACAGTTCTAAGAAAATGAAAGGTTTTTCCTCTGTTTCTCACACATCAGTATAAGTATAAGCGCAAGACACTGACAGTCGTTTCATCTAAATGGCAATCACTGGGCAGAATGAGCTCCTGATTCACTCCACTTTACCAATGGTGAGTCTCCTGACAGACATAAAGAATGGTGGAGGGCCTGCCCTCCTCTCGAGTGTCTCAAATTTATTAGTCGCAATGCCCATCAATCAAACAAATGGATTTCCAACTGCATTTTAAAAGCTAATTTCCACACTGCAGATAACCAAAACTATCAACTGAGCAACACACCAGTCATTAGCAACAAAAGTGCACAAGGGCACAACAATAGGCATCTTGTGCAGTGTCCACCACATGCAGCTAAATAACAGCCATCTATGAGACAGAGGAGCTGGCCAGGGGAAGATTTAGCACTCCCCCTGTCCATAGGGAACGGCCTATGTTTGTGCAGGGCTGTAAAAAGCTGACAGCCATGATTCAGGTTCAGGCAGCAAAGTGGGAAATAAAGGGATTGATAACAATTTCATCAAAAAATATGGCAATGTTTAGAGAGCGGGAGTGAGCCAAGCTTGTTTTGAAGGCCGTGGAGATATATAAGACATAAATATCCAGACTCTGTAGAGGGCTTAAGACAGGATGGTTCCCAAGACAGATGATCCTGTTAGCTTGGTCTACACTTAAGCACAGACAACACAAAGCATTCTTCTATTCCACACACCTCTGCAGAGCTGATTCATTTAGGAGGAGGAGATCTAACGGGCTGCTCTGTCTCTCCCTGTCCTCAAATCTAATATGACTGCCTTTCATAGCTTTCTGGTTGAAAAAAGCACACAGATATTACCAAAGATTCAAACATGTAAATTGCACCAAATTCCAACTGATGGAGACTCTAACAATATAAAAGGTCTTAGAAGAAGAGATTTGTAAAGGAACACAGCAAACAAATTGTTATAAGCATGAGGTGAGTGCAGAAGAGAGAAATTGATCCTGATTACGTCTTTGCTACAAAGGATATTGAGCATCAGTGTGGTAGCACTCAAATCACCTGGGACACGTATTATAAAATAAGAGATTTTACCATATGGCAGTGTTCATGAAGCTGCTTAACATCTATGTCAAGTACAGTGATTTTTTTCTGATGTTGGGTTGTGTCATGACACTTTCTGAAGTCAAACAACCTAGCAATTGTTTTAAGAAACTGACTTTGTAGCTTAGTGTATATCACAATGGCGATGATGTGACATAGATTATATTGCATTAATGGTAGGGATGCACTGATGCAACTTTTTTCCTTTTCACTATCAATACCTGATCCCAAGTATCAATACTAATACCATATATAAACCAGTTTTATACTGTATATTGGTATATTACCCATAAAACCATTTTAGACGCTGACATCGTTGACATTCTTGATGTTCACCTGACATCATTATGTCAACTTGGCATCAAAGTTGGCAAATGATGCCTACTGGCATAAGTGTTTAGAAATGTTTAAGTAGGTCTATTTCAGCTGTCATGATGAGCTTCTGTAGGTGGCATGCAGCCTTATGAACACTGCATAAGCCACTTGAGTCTGTGCATGACATTGATTTTACCATGGTTCAAACACTATTCTTTAAAATTATGCCCTTTCACAGTGTTAACACAACTAATGCATGACTTTCCGTGGCTTCTTGCTTTTACAAAACAATGACAAAACACAATATGATAAAATACACTAATGCTCAATAAGTAACTTATTTAATCATCATTAATAATTCAAATAAAAGGTTCTTCCATTACAGCAGTGTAGTTTATTGACAGTATTATTATATAAAGTATTAGATAATTATTATCATTGTTGCCAATGTAAGATTTAGGCATTTTCATAATGATTCTTTGATTTTTAATCATTTGCTACATTAACACAAAATTCAATTAATGTTATGTATAACAAAAATAGTTCACAACAGCTTTGTGGCTCAGCCAATCAGATTTTAAGACTGTAACTATGATCACATACAATGGGGACACACTATAAAATCAGATACTGTCATTGAGGGTCCTTCAGGACAGCACTGCTATGGCAACTAATCAGGCCCTACAGAAAGGGCTTTTGATGAAAGTAGTTAAAAGGAAAAGAATGACAGTGAAATTCAATAAGACACCATTATATTCTCCTTAAATGCTTCCATTGGGGACATAAATGGGGTGTAATTAGCCTAAGTGGTGGTAATCAGCAGCCGGCCTGTACAGCGCACAGGGTGCTGCTTTTCCTCAATGCCACGCCGGCTCTGTGATGTCATGGCTGCCATGTGCCATGTCCTGTGTGTGAGTGACACTGAACACACCCGTACACTGTTACTGAGGACAGCAGCACACACTCCTCACGCCACTTCCTAAACTGGGCACTTTGAAGTGAAATGGACTGGACCAGCCAGTTGGCTACGCAATGAAAAGGCCTGGAGACAACTATGAGAAATATGGCACTAAATGTGGGTAAGAATGTAGAAATGTGTGAAATGTGTGAAATTTCTCAGCCAATCCAATGCCTTGTGAGGACCGAGTTCGATATAGGGGCGATGGTGTGCTTGTCAACACTGTCTGACAGCCAAAAGAGTTTGGAATGTAACACTGTACCATGTAGCATTGTAGACATTTGATTAATGTAAATGGCCTCTTTTAAAGCATCCTGAAAGTGGGTGAGTAAAGTCATTAAACTGTTTTCTATCAAAAAATGCTTTTTGAATTTAACCAAAGCAACAATAATTAATGCAACATGGATATGGATGAGGTATGATTCATGATCATATCATGAATTATTTTTTTTCTAACTGACTGTCTTCATTACTGTCTTCAACCATGAACTGAATTCATTACTTATTAATGTATCTCAAAATGACTATGTAATTCACTTACACTGTAAATTTCTTTTTAATTATCTGTTTTTTAAAAAACATTTGCTGCATTGTATTTCACTTTACTACATAGTCGCTAAATTATTCTTAAATATGCTTAGAGAACAATCACCGGTGGACTCTTATAACCAAAGAGGTAAAGTAAGGTTGTTTTCATTTTGGCTGTCCACAAATGATGCAGTTTATTGAAAATAACAGTTTTTAAAATAAAATTGAGAACTTTCATTATGAACATAAAAAGTCAGTAAAATGACACAGCAGTCCATATTTATATCATGTAAAACATGTATGCATTATGAATTTTGATTTAAATGTTCATGACCATGTTATGAAGTGTTTATGTAAGATGTTATGTAATGTACACAGGCTTCAAGTAAAATGATACAGATTTTGTTAATTAATACTACCATCAACAATCACCATGATGACAGAAGTTATAAAGTTCAATGTCACTACCGCTTATGTCACATGATCATTTTTGTCACAATAGCCATTATGATGTTAAACACTATGACAAATCTCATTACAGTTACCAGTAATGGTAACATGGCAATGTTACGTTACTAGACATACTCTGCCATGTCAGCATATCACATCTTCAATGACAAATTGATAGCATGGTTGTGTCAAAGTTATGTAGCAGTGTTCAAGTAAAGTGTTCCTGATTTGTGTATCTTGCCTTACTTCACCTCTCATACTGAATTTCCATTCCCACATGCTGAGTTCTGACAAAAATAGCTTTCACTCTTCCAGCCTTTGTGCCTCAGCTCTCCTGCACACTGCAGGAGAAACATTTCAACAGACATGCACAAAATTATAAAGATTCTTGTCACATCATCATAGGCCAACTGGTGGCCATATGCTGGTGGACAATGCTTTCAAAGTAAACTATAAATTCAGGAAGAAAAGAGCTTTTTATTTCCATCTATTTCATACAAGTTGGGTTGTAATGTTTAATGAGCACTATATGTTTTGCAGAATAAAGGAGCACAGAGATGCACAGCCTGCTCAGATTATGGAAGGCGGCTGGAAATGGTAGACACTGCTTTCATCTGCATCTGCCTGAGTCCAAGGACAGCCCCCTTAACGCTTCGATGGTATGTCAACATGTGACCCTGCAATTGGTCAGGTCATTGATGTGGTTTATGGACATAAGGGTCTTAGTGTGTACCTCAGCCATAACTCAGACATAAACATGCAGGTATCCCAAAGGACACCAATAGCAAGTGTCATTTCCTATTTAACATTAGAATCTGATTATAACTTTTGTTTTGCTCTACTATTCAACTGTTATTGTCTATTTATTACTTAGTAGTTACACAATGATTTAACTTTACATTTGATTTGCTTCAGTTCAGCCTGCGATGGCCTGTTTACTGGTTCCCCCCCCAAAAAAAACAAAAAAACAAAAAACAGATAGCAACACCTTATTTGCTCATATTACCTGAGTATTATGATCCCTACACTGACTGCCAGACAATTACAATATTGGTTTTAAAGTATTGTTACTCACCTATAAATCACTCAATGTCTTAGGATCAAACTACATCTCCGGGCCCCAGAATTCATCTGGGGACAACCTGTTACACCTGATTTGTTGTGAAATCTGCCAAAAACAAGACCACCTCCCCTCTAAAACCCAATCCGCATTTATAGCCCATGCTCTCTTACATCTGAAGTACAATCAACAGCACTCACAAAGCAATCTAGCTAGACACTTAAAAAGATTCTTCAAGGGTTCTTCAGTAAAAAAAAAGGTTCTACATAGAATGATGAACACTCAAAGAACCCTTTGGATGGTTAAACGGTTCTTTGCATTGTGAAAGGATTCTTCACTTCAATGGAAAAGGTGCTACAGATGGTTCTATAAAGAACCTTTTTGAAAAGGGTTCTATATACATTATATTGCCAAAAGTGTTCAGTCACCCATCCAAATCACTGAATTCAGGTGTTCCAATTACTTCCATGGCCACAGGTGTATAAAACCAAGCCCCTAGGCCTGTAGACTGCTTCTACTAACATTAGTGAAAGAATGGGTCACTCTCAGGAGCTCAGTGAATTCCAGTGGTACCTGATAGGACGCCACCTGTGCAACAAGTCCAGTCATGAAAGAACCTCGCTACTAAATATTCCACAGTCAACTGTCAGTGGTATTATAACAAAGTGGAAGTGATTGGGAACAACAGCAACTCAGCCACGAAGTGGTTCAAATTTGCTCAAGAACAGCGTAGAGAGCTTCATGAAATGGGTTTCAATGGCCAAGCAGCTGCATCCAAACCTTACATCACCAAAAGCAATGCAAAGCATGGAATGCAGTGGTGTAAAGCGCCACCACTGGACTTTAGAGCAGTGGAGATGTGTTCTCTGGAGTGATGAATCATGCTTCTCCATCTGGCAATCCAATGGGCAAGTCTGGGTTTGGTGGTTGCCAGGAGAACGGTTGTCTGACTGCATTGTGCCAAGTTTGGTGGAGGGGAATTATGGTGTGGGGTTGTTTTTTATCGTATAAACCCTACGGATTAATAATGGGATCTCACTCAAGTTCATATGCGTGTGAGGCTGACAAGAGAATACTTTTGGAAATATAGCGTAGCATCAAAAAAGGTTCTTCTATTGTTGCAAGCTTGACATCGTAACAATAGAAGGACCCTTTTTGGTGCCATAAAGAACCATCTACAGCACATTCTGAAGAACCCTTTCATGATGCAAAGAACCTGTTAACCAAGTAAAAGGTTCTCTGAGTGTTCATGGTTCTCTATAGAACCATTTTCTTTGCTCTAGAGCCCTTGAAGAACCACCGTTGTTAAGAGTGTAGTGAAACGCTATAGTTAGCTAGCGGAACTGTTTTCCTGTAGCAAGAGGCAATGCCATGGTAATCAACTCTTAGCTCTTGCTCTTGCTGCCCAAAGCTGTGGAAATCTGACAGATGGTCTCAGATATGCACCAAATCTTTTACATTATTTTTATATTTAATTAGGTTCTTCTTCTTTTTCCTTATGTTTTTTTCATGTTTTTCCATCTTTTATTAAATGCACAACACTTTGGATTGCCTTGTATAAAATCTACAAAATCTATAAAATATAGTGTATAAAATCTACTTAATAAATAACTTTCCTTGCCTTACATTCTGTATCAACAGGTATGAGACAAGTTTTCCCTCTTCAAAAAAGAAAGAAATCACCAAATTCAAGCCATGTCAAAATATCTCCTCTTCTACTTACAAACATAAACAGTGCAATGACTGAAAGTTAAGAATCTGCATTTTTGACAGAACTTCTCTACTTGTTTTTAATGACCTGTGATGGTAAAGTACTTTCAAATGACAACATGGTTTTAATACAACAAGAACAAAAGCAACAACTTCCAAGGGTTAATCAAGTCTACATCAACGAATGCGTGAGAAAACACTTCGGCTTAAGACAGGCAAGGCCTGCACCACAGGTCATCGCGCAGGATGAAGACAGACGCGTCCGCCTGGATGAAAGACAGAGTTCTAGTGTGGGTCAGACATCCCTTCTCACCAGTTTCGGAAAACCGTCCATCTCGCCTGTAGGACAGGGGCCTGCGGACCAGGGGATACCCCAGCAGCCCTGAAATTGATGACTGTGCGAATGAGCCTCTTTCCAGAGATAATTAGCGCAGGCTGCAAGGTTAAGCATGCCCCTGAGGAAGAGCCTGCGTGTAGGTCAAGAACAAATGGACAAGGATGTGTGTCAGAGAGCTACAACAAAGGGATAGATTCATGGACGGCACGTCCACCATCCACAACCAATTTTGAAATCACTTTTCTATAATTTGACTGATTTTGTTGCAGATACATTAAGAAAATTATTCTAATTGTGACATGTCTTCATATATAATAAAAATAAATGTTTCCAGAATTAAGAACATATGATTCTATAAAACTCAAAGTTTCAAAACACTGACAGTCAAATTTATTGTCCACAATGACTGATATAAATAGTGATCAAATCTCAAGGCAGATTACTAAATAAGATAACAATAATTATTAATAGGATCATAAGGGTCACAGCGAAGATGGCTTTGTTTGGATTTGGACTTACTCCTTTATATTATCGTACCATCAAAACACAGGAAAATGTAGAGAGAGGTCTGTGTGTGAGGGTCATTGAAAGACTCCAACATCAACTGTAGCTTGCTGTTAATGTGACCTGTAGCCAGTGGGTATCTGGGCAATTCAAATAATTCATTAAATGAATGCAAACCTGTTTGACACCTCTGAGATTATTCTCAAGGTTACGGGTTTTAGCTTTTAGCTTTATAATAATAATTGTATGGCCTTGAAGGAAGAAAAGGCTTCAAATTTATGGCAAAGGACATGATATGAATAAAAATCATTTCAATAATGCACACAACTAGAGGTATGAATCTTTGACTGCACAATGATTGGACTGAATACGATTCTTTAGGAGACAATTCACTGAACTCTGACTTAACCCTGTAGATCATTACATCAGCTGAATGCACAGCAAAATCCATTGAGTCTCTTGTAACTAAGCAGTGGACAGAGGAACACTGGTTAATGTTAATTGTGGTTGGCACTGAATGTGAAACTTGACAGAGCAGGTCTGTTTAGTTTAAAAAAAGATCCTAACATGTTTACTGCCTGCTGCTAATCATAATAGAAAGAGAAATCAAGAATTTATCAAGAAGCCTAGTCAGTTTGCAGTTTGTATGTTTTTACTCAGTTCTCATCCCCAGCACTTTTCAAAAGAAGCCAACTTCAGCCTCACTCAAACAACTAATGTTGGTTTGTTTATGCAGCTGGTAAATACTGATGCATACTGATTGGTTTTATTACATTGTTCACCTCTATGATGACCATTTTGGTCACAGGCTCCAATTATTTTGGTATGATTGAAAATTGGGTTTAAAATTATACTGAATGCAGAAATGTGTCTGGAGCTATTTACACAGAAAAAGGATAATATAAACAGTGAGCTTTCTTGTTTTTGGCATTAATTTGGCCAAAAAATGTGTTGATTTTTCTACTCAAACATACCTCATTCAACTCATCAGTTAACAGCCAGACTTAGTGGCAGTGTTGGAGCAGGGGAAACTATGCTGGACACCGCTTTATTGAATATATTCAATTATAAACATATTATAAAAGACATTTACACTCTTTAAATGGGTAATTCTAACAAGGCAGTGCAAAAGGTGTGCAACATTTTTTTTCCCTAAAAGCTTTTTTTCCCCAAAAAAATGTGGCAAAAATACAGACAGTCATGTGTTGTTCAAAGACTGTGTCAGTGGTGTTACTCATGAAACATTAAGAGATTCTAAAATTGAAATAAAATAACAACAAGAATGCAATGTTTGTCACTTTCCACTCACAATGGCTGCAAAACCTTTGCTACTGCCCCTCTTCTATTGTGGAAAAACACAGAGGTGTCGAGAAAAAGGAAAGTTGAATGAGGAATAATGAGAACGAGCAGAAGTTGGGGAAATCAAAGTCATTAAATCTGATGTAGACTAGTGATGAACTGAGCCTATCACAACGTTCGCTTGAAAGCTGCTACACAGAGCCCGCCCTTTCACATTTGTATGGTTTTCTACTCCAGTCCAAAGTACACAACACTGAATAATTATATGAACTCAAACTAAACAGAATTTAACATATAGTTGGATTGCTTTGTGTTTGTCCGTCCTCTCTGGGCATGACTGCAGTGATGTCACTCTAAAATCTATAAAAGATGTCCTGGGAATTTGAAGCAGTTTCTCTCGTCTCCTCCAGTCTTCAGACAGCCAGTAAGATGGCATCAAAAAATCAGTTTCCATTTAATGGAGGAGACGAGGAGGGTCGATAGAGAAAAGCAGTAACTTTCAGGGATTCCGGGCACATCCTGTGTGACTTTGAAACTAAAGTGGTAGTGGACAAAATTTTAGAAAAGCTAAGATTTTATCAATTATGTCAATGGCACACTCAGTGGTGTTACAAACATTTTAGCTATATAACAGATGTTTTACACTTAAGTTACATATCAACATTGGTACCCTATTTGCCACTGTATTGGGTGAATCACCCCCTAACTCCCCTAACTAGATCCTGAGGTCCAGAGGTGCTCTTGTTGATCACCTCAAACCTGCTATAGTCCAAAAGCAGTACATTTCCAACTAATTGTTTAGCAATGCTAACAAATACCTCCACACCTTTAGAGATTACAGCATAAAATGGTGGTCAGGAAGATCTGTTAGTTCCTTTGATGCTTACCCTCCTTTTCTGTCTCTCAGTTTCTCTGGCTGGTATTAGAATTGATGGGCCCTTCAGCCCCGCCCGCTGAGACTGGTTAGCCTGGTCGCATGTGACTGAAGGCTCCATTCCATCACAAAGTTATTATCCAGGACCAGATAGCTGCCATACATCACGTATGGAAGCCCCACTCACCGTTAGTCAAGGGAAACAACATCTCCCCCCACTACTTCCCTACAGATCAATACATGTTCCCTCTCTCCTTTCCCTCTCCCCCGTTTTCACTCTCTCTCTCTCTCTCTCTCTCTCTTTCCCCTTGCTAGCTCTCTTTCATTTTCATCCACTTCCCCCTCTACCGACACAAAAAAAGTAATTATACAAGAGAAAGCTTTGACAATCAATACTGGAGTCAGGTTAAGTTAAGGTCTGCTGGCGTCCACACCCGTTGGTTCTCCGTCAGCTGTCAGCCATGTTGCTGACGTTGACACGGACGCCAAGGGTAACAAAGGGACTCCTGTCTTGTGCATGGCTTGCGCCTCCATATTTCTGCTGGGGAAGGCCATACTGGAGCAATTAGCACCTGGCCAGTGTGTGGAACAGCGACGTGTGGCGCAGGGAAGCAGACAAGACGAGGTGTGATTGGGCACCCGCTGAAGTCAGCCATGCACCATCGCGTGACAGAATATCCTGATAGTGATCAAGTAGAGCCAGCTTTATTATTCACAGTAGGTTGTTCACTGACGAGTTGGGACTGAAATTGTCTCTCCACAGCTAGCAAATCAAAATAAATGCCAAAAAACAGACTTCACTGCATTGTTATGTAACGGCACACTTAGGGTCATGCAGTGCTCTGCTTGTGTCATGATAGTTTGCATGTTTTCAGTGTGGACAGTATCTCAGTATGGACACAGATCAGCACAGATACAGCCAATTCAATACATCCAACAAAATATCTATTCTATAGTTAATATAGCCCAAAAGACTGAGAAAAACATCCTGAATCTTGCTCTCACTTTTCCTTGTCCTTATAAAGTCGTTCTGGCCAGAATAAAATAAACTGTTATCTCAAGTTTGCTTCTTTATGTTTCCACTGGAGCTACAAGGCTAATTACTCAACAAATTACTCATTGATGTGGTTTGAGGCAGGTCTGTGATGATTTAGGCATGCAGGGAAGGGGGAAATTGTGCAATGGATGTTATTCATCATACTATTGCTTTGATATTTGTGTATATGGGAAATAGCAGTAATCACATTTGCAAATCAAGCCCTTTCTTAAGGGAATTGTGATGATTGCAACATTGTCTTCATCAAAAGAGTTTCTACATTTTACATATTCAATTCCATTTGATTTGGTCACTGCTAGTGTATATGTCCACACACTCTTTCTCAAATACCACCACCAACTGCCCCAGTACCCTGCTTGGGAATAGGATGATCATGAAATAAATCCCAAATTTAAAATCCATTGAATTTCGTTAATAAACGCAGTAAAAAACGCTTAAATGTATTTTATTCATATTAACAATACTTAGAAAAATTCTTGGCTGAAACCAAAATAAAAGATTCTGGAAATACTTGGTCTAGAACTGCTCTGAAAACCAAAAAAGCTGAAAATAAATAAAAAGAGTTCACATAAAATAAACTAAAATTATTACAGTATGTAGGCCACAGTAAACAGTATGTTGTGTTTTCAAATGGTATCAAACCTGTAGTGGAGAACTTCTTGGGTGTTGTATCTCCTCCTGATACTCACATGAGCCAAGATTATAAAACGCTTGTGTAATGTCCCTTACAGAAACTGGGAAACAGTTCCCCTGCTGACATATTCACTGTTGTTCTAAAGCTACTCAAGCTATTTGAACGCATCTTTTATTTTTTTTAAAAAACCCTTGATAGCCAAAATTTTGATGCATCAATTTTCAATAATTTTAAGTAAAAAAAGAAGTTTGAACAGTACTGTGTCTGATGGAATAATGGTAGACCAAAAGCCAGCTGGAAGGTAGAGCTACCTGATTTTGTTGGATTCTGTTAATTAACTTAAATTTTTCTCATTTTTGTGTTATCTTCAGATAAATTTTGGGTTATAATATGTTATCTCCAAGCTAAAGGCATGGCTTGGATGCAATTTACAGGTACTTATTATTTTAACCATGACAATGTTTTGCTCAAGTTTACCAGGTTGTAATGCTAACGGCTTCTGATACACATCAGCACAAACATATAAAACCAATGTAAGAAAAGAGTTTCTGGTTTGGAAGCCAACTGTCTGTTACTTATGGAGTAGTCCAATAATTAGCATTCTTTGATACAAATGTTTACAGCGCTATTATCAGCCGAGGGTTTGAAGAGAACATATCTTAAATATTCTACTTAAAAAGTAGTCTTATTTCTACAAATGACGTGTGTGTTTAGAGCTAGTAGTACTTATGTATTCATGTAAGACAATCAATTATCAGTTACCATTACCATTATTAATTAACAAATATTTAAGTAGTCATGTAATTTTGAGCCTGTGTGGTCTGTCTGGAGAAATGGCATGCTATAAGGCTAACAGAAGAATCTGTGGAGAAAAAACAAGGAGAAAAACCCTGCAAGATCTGGCATTTTACCAGGATGGAGACTTTAAACTCTGTCCAGAAGGGTGTAAATCCCTGCTTACATACAGTTTGTTTACTAAACTGGCAGGCAGTCTGGAGATCTGGATAGCAGGTCAATGGCACGCAAGTAAATGAGTCCATGATTTTTCAATTTCATGGATTTTTTTTCTGCCACTAATTGTGACGGTCTGTCTGACATCTCCTTTCTGGTGATGTGACTGAACTTTATAATCCACTGGAAGAGGGCAGAGGTCAACAGGAGAGGGAAGGAGGGCAGGGAAAATAACTCCCTCCGAGGTGAGGAGGAGAAAAAAAAAAAAAAATCTGACATCCAATTTTCAACTTGATTTATCAGTGTAAAGCTAAAATTGATAGTGTGTCATTACTGGGCCAGGAGCTGTCTACCAAAGTCCTATCAAAGCCTTCTCGTTTTGATTTAGTAGCCCAGATCAATAAAACCCTATACTGTTTCAATTTGAAACCTATTGATTTTCTGATGCCGACTCAATACAGGGGACATTCATCATCAGGGAAGCATAGAGTATGATCGAACAGAAGCCTCTGCGCTCTGGAGCTGGTTATTTGGCTTTCGGCTTGCAAAGCCGTTGAGGAATTGCGGCGCAGCCGTCCGACTGCACATCCCACATGTTGTCCTCCATGAAAGATTTTCTCCAGCGATGTGGGCAAAGCGCAGTAAGAACGGGTCATCAGCTCAGCTAACAGTCCACAAGACCAGCCTGCTTTCCTTGACCATAACTTAACTAGCCAGATATTTTTAATGGTGTAGAGAAATTCAAATGTCAGCGGTGCCGAGGTAACATTTATATTTTCACAAGGCTGAATGCATGAGCAGGCCATGCAGCATTTTCCTCGCAACTTATCAACATTCTTCCAGCCCTCTCCAGGCTGGAGCGCAAAATAAAGAAGAAAAAAGCAATTTGAGGGCATTCATGCTCAAAGACAAAAAATACACGCTCCCACACAAATAAATTTTCAAGCAGACAGGCACGCGTACACGCATGCACTTACTTATAATGCCAGGGGGCATTCTATTTTACACGGCCAGCATAAATGGAAAAGTTAATGTAGCATTGAATAAGACTAAGCTGTTGAGCTGCAACACTGCCTTAAGCTCATGAGCATATTGCATCATTTTTCTTCTCCAGCAGGTTACCATTAAATTTGAATTTGTTGGAAGTTGTGTGGTACCATTTACAATGTGCTGCAGCTCAATAACCTTTTGTCTCAATGTAAATGTTATGGCTCCTCTGCACTTTCTATAAATATTTGACTAAGCCAGAGAGGTAGCAGAAAATTCCAAACAATACATTATACCAGCCAGCATGCAGCCAGAGCTATTTACAATGTCTTCTTATTTTTCTTCAGTACAGACAATAAACGTAAGATTTCCAAAAGGATAATCTGAATTCTGATTTAGATCAGCACAGATATACAAAACCAATGTAAAAACACAGTGATTCTGGCTTGGAAGCCAATGGTCTGGAACAGTCCAATAATTAGCAGAGTTGTTAGTAGGTAACAGTGAAATCAAATGAATGGCAGTAGAATAAATTGAGCCTTGTGCTTTAAAGAAAGAAGCAAAAGTCTCATATAATTAAGTTTTAATTATGAATTACTTATTATATAATTTTTTTCCGACGACACAGTCTGTTTATTTGATAAGCACTGAAACACAACATGGACCATTCTACCGAATTAGCTCAACCTGTGGTCCCAAAATAAAAAGAATAAAAATAAATAAATAAATAAAAATAACTTGATTAATATTCAGACCATAAATATTTACAAAGACTATATTATGATTAATTATATATTAAACGCAAGGCATTAATAATAGAGTAATAGTGTAAATATATATATATATATATATATATATATATATATATACACAAAATTATCATTTGTAGGTAACTATGTATTCATAGTATTCCATTACATCACAAAACAAGGTTGCCATGTTGGTAGACATGCTGCCATGCTGCAGGTGGATAAAAACCGAGCACAATACAACAGAATGATCAAGAAAAGGCTGAAAAGATATATAGACACTTAAGCTACAGTCTCCAGAAAATGTTATGAGGAGAACATAAACTTAAAAAAACTATATATATACACACACACACACACACACACACACACACACACACACACACACTCACACACTCACACACAGAATTGTAGAACGAATTTCAAATGTTGACAGTTTACTTCAATAAATGCATTAATTTACTTCAATAAATCCATCCTCAATCAATAAATACTTTTTGCTTGGATATGTTTACTGAGCAGCTAACATGCAGCACAGCACAGCTATAATTCTGTCTTCGGTCATTCAGTGCAGTTGAATGCATCAAACTGGCTGATCTAATGCTGCGTCCCAAACCAAATACTTCTGTACTTCACCTACTACACTAATGAGTGCATGGTGTATGCACTATTTTTGCCTAATTTGTAGTGCTTTTCTGATATGCAGTTTGGGACACGGAAATAACGCAGCGGGAAAATTCAACCATTTAGCTTTCGTCATCGCTACAGCAAGAAATCAAATGAAATCAACTCAATACACTCAAATATATCGATTAATATGCTTTAAAAAGGAAATGTAAAAAGTGTATTTAGAAAGTGTTTTACTGACAACCAAAGTCGTGGCCAAAACTCTAGTTTAGTTCATACAGTATAAAAAATGGCTCGTCAGATCTGCTTTCAAAAATTAGTAAGTAAATTAATTAGATTTATTCAACCAAAATACATACTTTGAATGAACAATGAAATTCAATTATAGGTTGAATAAAACTAGTTCAGTTACTTGTTACCATATGAAGTCATTTTTTGACGTAGATGATGAGCCACTTTTTACAGTGTAGGACTTATCTTAGCCACACCCCTGCATTGCGGAGCAGGAAGTTAGACTGCATCCCTGTCTTGAACCAATTTGGTATATCCTTATATAAAAGTAATAATTCATATAAAAAGTGGAGCATTTAATAACTGCAATCAAACTGCTTGAAATGATAATTACCATTTTTGTCAGTATCACAGTTCTACACACAGACGAGCAGCAAACCATCTGTGACTGGAGAATCTGACATTCAATTAAATGCAGAAAAAGGGAAAAGTCCCACGCAGTCAATCTTCACAATCCACTGTCTGCTTACTGAGATGAGCTTGAGGCAAAACCTAAGGCTCAGACATGCCCTTCAACTTGTTTACTGTTTTAAAAGACTGAAACCAAAGACTTGAAACAGCAAAGCAATTTTCTCTCAAGTGGTGATTGCTGTACATGTTTTCTATTGGCGAAGGTAAACACACTGGTGCAGTGAACATTTTCCACCATCTGCACTGTATTTGGCAGAATTCAATAAAGAAACCCACAGCCACTGTTTCAGCAAGTGGAGCAAATTTGTAATCAGTGATTGTGGATTAAGAGTGTGTGTGTGCATGTGTGTTTACATCTGTGTGCATCTGAAACATGCAAGTGTGTGCCCTGGACTTTCTCGGGATCAAACTGACAGCTTAGCAGAGCGCTCATGGGAGGCAACATTTACGGTGTGTTTGATGACACTGCAAAAAGGCGGCATGGACTTTGCTTAGAAAGCCTTGACCTCAGTAGCCATGACTAAATGACTATAGAGGAGGGCTTCGTAATGTGGACAAAATATCACAGTTGTGTTTAATATATAAGACAGTATAATCACATAGTGATTATACTGCCATATATGTTAAACACAATTGTGAACTTTCATGAAAGAGGTACAGAGAAATTCCACAGTGTTTCGAACTGTCCTCGTGAATAAATGTAAACAAAGTAATTCAGAGTGGTTTGATCCTCCACTCTAAAAAACTGAAACTGTCAGAAATGTTCACAGTGGTGATGTTAGGATGTTAGGAACCACACATACAAAGCATTTAATGTTACCAAAAGCTACCTCACAGAAAGATATCATACAAAATAGTTGCATGATGCCTGAGAGATTGTTTAATGATAGTTTTGGCCTTTTTAAAATTTCTTCACGGCAAAGATGTACATGCAGGGTAGTTTAAGGAAAACTAGTACATATATACTGATTAGGCATAACACACCACCACAACGTCAGTGTTCTTGCAGTGCTGAGAATGATCCACCACCCAAATAGTACCTGCTCTGTGAGGGTCAATGGGGGTCCTGACGAACACTGAAGAACAGGGTAAAAGGGGGCTAACAAAGTATCAGAGAAACAGATGGACTACCGTGTGTAATTGTAGAACTACCTATATATATATATATATATATATATATATATATATATATATATATATATATATATATATATATATATAAGATGAAGAGGAATGTTATGTCTGATTGGTATATGTATATATATAAACCACTCTGTAATTGACTGTTTAACATATTGACATCTCAATGAATGAACTGCATGCAGAAACTCTTTAATTAAACATTCCATTATTTTTGCCCAAATTATTTATATTCATTGTGAATCATGAGCCTTAAACACTTAAAAAATTCATCAAGAAATGTCTGTACTTGTGCAGACAGCCACAGTACACAATAAACAATTTTGTGGCTAATATTCTCATTTGCATATTGCTGCTTTCTGTGCAATCAGTATTGCAAGGCAACAATTGACCAACAACATGTTTTGGAGTACTCATATTTGCCCATATTTATATTTCTTAAATACTGCTCTGCACTGGTGGACATTTTGAACAGGAAATTTGCATTATTTGTCCATCGAATTATCCAAAATATTGGATATTACATTTTAGGTTTTTCACTGGACAATAGCACATGGCTACATTCCCTCAGGGAATTCTGTTCCATGATTGGTGTTCCTTTTGTCTATTTTTCTTTTATTCATGGGTTTTATGTAAATGTCTGTATTTACAGACCTCTAAGTATAAACTTGTACTTTTTGGAGTTTGTATACACTATTTGTTGGTCACAGTGCCAAAGCAAAGATTTTTAACAGGACCTTCGAGAACAACCTAACAGCCACCAGGTGTACAGCTGAGTGAGTGAAAGGGGGCCAGTCTCACAGACACACACACACACACACACACACACACACACACACACACACACACACACACACACACACACACACACACACACTCTCTCTCTCTCTCTCTCTCTCTCTCTCTCTCTCTCTGTCTCTCTCTCTCTCTCTCTCTTACAATCTGACCACCAATGATGTGTCTCTTGGGATTTAGTGGTCGGTTGTGGTAATTGAGTTTGCTGACCTGCAGCCTGACCCTGGAGGAGAGCAAGAAAATGACATTAAATAGCAGTCACATTACAGCTGTGTGTGTGTGTGTGTGTGTGTGTGTGTGTGTGGGTGTGTGTGTGTGTGTGTGAGACAGGTAAGTCCTGGCCCTGACAGCTAAAGGCGACCTTACGAGAGAAAGTCAGGACTCCAAAACAACACACAAACAGGCATAGTGAACACACACACACACACACACTCACTTGCTTTTATATCTCATCATGACGTCCCAGAATGTAGGCTCATATATGTGTCCTAATTGTATTACTACATGTACTTGTACATGTATTGTATATGTGCATACATGTAATAATAATAAAAAATACCTATAATATAACCCATATATACCTTTGTATATAGGTATGTACCTATATGTAATAGAAATATGTTGCATATTTGATATGCAATAAGTACCTGTGTATAATTATAATATGAGCCATATATATGATATGCATGAAAGTAACCATAAGAATCTGTCCAGTGTATATATATATATATATATATATATATATATGTCATCATTGTCATAACAAAATAAACCAAAACATTATTTAGTTTTTTTACTTCTTTGGACAATTTAGATTTTTTACTTTTAGAAATAACACATGCCCTTTACAGTGTGTTAAAACATCATAAAGAAAGGTCAAATAGAAATAGTCCCACATTACATAAAAAAAAATCTGTTAAATTCTATTCAACTTTAAAACGGTTCTTTCTTTCTCCTGTAAAGTTATTAATTTGGAGATACGAGGTTTTGCACCAACACCAACAATATGTAAGTACCTTTTGCTGACAGGTTTAGGCCTGTGATAAAGTAGGTAGGCCATTTTGGAAGCCAGATATTCCAAACATGCCATATCCCGCAATGTCATTACTTCAGGCTACAGCCAATTGTTGACAGCAGTGCAGTCATTATGATACCTATTCCAACACTTCTGCACTATAGAGATACAAAACAATAGCATGCCTATGTATATCAACCAGAATGCTGGATTCACAGAAACCCAACCAGCATTGCAACACCCTTCAATATAAAGCCTGTGCTCAACACACAGACAACTTTGGTCCCAGTCAGACGGCTGAGATGTTGAGGAAAGTGAACACATCAAACTTAAAACCTAAAATGTGAAGGATCCTAGGCTAAAAATGTTTCTGGGCCATTGATATCTTACCTTTGCACTGCAAATGCATGGACCAAGGACACATTGACATTTTGACACAAGTTGATGTTTTGTAAATTTGTCTTCAGTTTTGGAATCTATCAGAAAATGGGAACTGCACTGTGGTCTCACTTTTACATGTCTTCCAGATGTATCTTTTGACCACAGCTGGAGTTTTAAACTCAAATTACATGACACACTGGTCCACTGCCAAATAACTGAAGGCAACAATTACTGGTGCAGCTCGATAAATATTTTTCTCCCATTTGATTGGCCTGTAAATAATCTGGGAAGGCCTGGACCTAACCAGGTCTAACATGGCTGGTACCTACTATCTAACTGTGGTGCCAGGTGAGATTGAAATTAACATGTCCTCTACAGAGAACACACTTTTTAAAAACATAATTTTAAAGCATAATTACTGTTTCTTATTAAGCTTTTAAATAAATAAATAAAAACCTAAAATGTGGCCTGTAAAAGTTATAGAACTTTTCATATTTTATGTTTTTTTTTCCAATAAGTAAAACTATGCAAATAAATAGAAATTGAAATAATTACACTGAAATGAGCAAAAACTGTCATATGTAGTTGTTTTCTCTGATGAAGGATGTGTTTAAACATATTGTTTTCACTTCTAAAATCAACAAAACTGTAATTTTACCAGGGGTGTTTAAACTTTTGTATACAACTGTACTGTGGTAGAAATACATCCATTAAAAAGCTAAAGCGGCTCAGTGAGTCTATTTACATGATAATGACCACCCACTCTGAGCTTTTGTCCACTCCTAATATTATTTGTTATGTTGACATTCCACATTCAAATAAAACAAATCTGTTTCAATATGTATTGCTTTGTTTGCTCTCTGGATGCCCATGATGTTGACAGTAAACAACATAAAAAACAGGCATTTTATACACTATATGTTAGCCCTGCATTTCTCTGGGTTTTCTAAGTTTTTCGGCATTAAAGAACTAAATAAATGCGTTCATTTCTCTGCTGTGTCAAACACAGGCCCCCACAGATCCATACCTGTGTGCGAGAGCCCCCCAGGCTCCATGCTTGTTGGTGAGGATGTTGACGATTTTCTGCTTCAGCTGGTTGGCGGTGACATGGTCGCGGTGTTTTGCGGCGCTGATGAGGTGATCGCACATCTTCTCCTCCTCTCTCCGGTCTGCAGCGTACTGCGCACAGTTCGACTACAGCAGGAACCACAGAGATTTAGCATTAGTACAGACTCACAAACATGATCACTAACTATGCAGAACAACAACAAAGTGTCTCAGTTAGCTTAGCTTTCTGGGAGCATTTGTCTAGCTTTTAGTCACTTGTTATGTTACAAAACTCACTTTAGTTCTGTATGTTTAGGAATATATTTTATTGCAGGCTGCTACTGAAGAACATTACGTACATCACACAAATAATAATAAGAAAACGTTATTTACAATGTGTGCTCCCAAACCCCAACCCCAAAATCTTACCCAAACAAACCCACACACATCGAGACACAACTGTATTTAATTCATCCTAGCTAACTAGCATACTTCGCTTTCAGATCATATTTCAAAATATGGCTGATTGACATTTCTCCTAACTAAAAATATTTTAATATCTCTTTCTGAAACATCTCTATAATGTATTCACTCACTATTGTGAGTGCACTATTACTATACTATAATATAATATATACTATAAATAACCACAAGAATGCAGTGTGAATAGGATAAATGGCTTATAAAATGTTTATAACATTTAAGCAATAAATTATAAGAATAATCAGACAGACTAATCTCACAAGCTAAAACATGAAGACATACATATTTATAATCCAGGTACTGATATTTACACATTATCCTCAGTACATTTTTCAATGTGCTATAAATAACAGCATTGAAGCTGTAATTGCAGCTGAGCAATCGATGCGCTATAATATGTGGTGTTTATTTAATATCTTCGAACTCAAATAAGGGTGATGTCAAGCACACATTTTGATACATTTTGATTTAAGGTGGCACAGTGGGCAGTGCTTATGTTAGGCCTCTAAACCTGGTGTACTGAATTGGTGTTCCAAAACCAGGATGGATAGCGAGATAATCATGATCAGCAACATCATTTCATACTTTTAACCACGTAAGTGTGTGGTACAAAGTAATACATCATTTCAGTAACTCACTATGCAAAATAAATACCTACTACTTTGGAGTTTGTACTTCACACCTGCTTAATACCTCTGCCTCAAAGAGAAATTCCAACAATTCTTAAAAAGTTCTGCACTATTAAGTCATTGAGATGTAAGCAGACTTACATACTTTCTTTACTGTGGTGCTAATAGGAACAATAGGAACACGTCTACAATGTAAACATTATCATTTTATTTACTATCCAAAACTAACAGTGAACCTCCATGTCTTCTGAATGTTTATATGCAACATTCATAATGTTAAAATAGTGATAATTCCTAAGAAAAGCCGTGTCTGTGTACTTATACATTAATAACACATGCAACAATGTAATGTGTATTGTTACAGATGGATTACAGCTTATGTGACTACAGAAGTGTATCTTAAAGAGTATCATATACAATCAGAAATCTCTTGTTGGAAAAACAGCAGTTTACTCCAGTACACATGCATAAGTGCATGCAAATATATGCTGTTACACTTGTGTGATTACATGAATAAAAAGTGATGCACATAAGCTGTCCTACTGTAATCCATCTGTAAAAGAGCATACATAAAAAGTACTTACATTGCTATTGTACACATTGTTGTGTAACTACAAGTTTATTAGAGACAATTAATGTAAAGTGGGCCCAAAAAGCTTTCTTACGGGACTATTTTGCCTTACACCACCCTGCATGTAACCCTCCACCATGAATGGATTTTAAAAAGTATGTTATAACAAACCTTGATTGCAAAACTATCATAAGGTTTCAGGCATCAGGCAATGTATTCGTCACCTTTCCACATAACTGATTTCTGTAAGGTGGTTTTTAGAGCCATCCTAGTCTTCAGATTTCTGGTTACTGTCATCACTGATGGGAACAATTCAGATTTAGATTCCTTTTCTATAATGATGCTTTTCACATCAGACCCCTTTGAATGACATCTTTAGGATTTAATTATTAATTAAGAATTGTAATACTGCAAAAGAAAGTATCTACAAGCTCATCCCAGCTGTCTCTGCCTTTGAGCTCTAAGGAAGCAATAAAGAAAACTGCAGACTCTGCAATTTAGCTCCTCTTGCTAGGCTGAGAATAACCCAAGCACAGGTACTCCTGTAAGCTCTAAATGTAGCTCAGAGCTCCTTTGAGACTGAGAGGCTTCACAGCATCCCTCTAGAGCAAAGCAGACGTGAGGCAGTGGCCTGACTTCATCTTCCCTGCTAAAATAAGATTGTCTTTCCGTGCAGCTCCCAGCCCCCACACACACCCGAGGGGGATCTCTGGCTAATATTCAAAATCTAATTTGCTAACAGAAGCTTTCAGGCAGAGGAGGAGGGGGGTAATTGAATTTCCTGCCTTATATTTGAATTCTGTCAGATATTATACCTCGACATATTCTTCAAACGGCCCGATAACTCAATCTCCCAGTGTCATCTCGCTTTAGTGGGTGATGTGCTGACAAATATCAAGCGTTATTTATCACTTCAAGAGGGATATGAGGGTTAGAAGTGACACTGGTTTAATTGTAAAAACGTCTTATCTTCCTACCGGATCTTCAATCTCTGCGAGCGGCTAATAAAGTGGAGGCGAAGAAGGATGAGGAGTGCATGTTGCCCCGGTTTTGGCAGGCAGGATGAATCGTGGGCCAGGTACGCTACCCATCGCCACTGACGCTGCCTATCTTAGCGTGTGCTGCGGTTTATCTAGTGGGTCAAGGATCCTCAAGAGCAGTACATCAAACAGCTGCCCAAGGAAGGCTGCTGCTTCCAGATAAGAAACTCATCACTTCTACTGGAGTCAGGAGACCGGTTCCTGTGCTGCCCAACGTATATGTGTATGTGTGTCACTGAAGACTCATGACACATGCCTTTATATGTGCGGGATGCTTCATTTCCATTCATAGTGCCTACTCCGTCACTGTCACCACTGCTCTCCTACACCTTGGTTTATAGATAATTTTATATATGTATGTACCCACACACACACACACACACACACACACACACACACACACACACACACACACACACACACACACAAACAAACACACACACCCACCCACACACACACACACACACACACACACACACAGATGTACACCATGTGGTCCAAAAGCAGCAGTGGGCAGTGTTGTCACCTCAAAGCAAGAGGGGTATGATTCCTTTCTGTGTGGAGCTTGCATATTTTCCCTGTGTCTGCGAAGGTTTCCTTAGACAGTCCAAAGACATGCACTCAGGCTGATTGGAGATACTAAATTGCACCTAAGTGTGAAGATTTGTGTGCCTGTATATGTCTCTGTGTCTGCCCTGTGATGGACTGTGACCTGTCCAGGGTGTTTCCTGCCTTCCGCTCAGTGACCACTGGGATAGGCTCCAAAAGCCTTACGACTCAGAAGGACAAGCGGCTTAGATAATGTGTGTGTTTGTGTGTTTGTGTGTGTGAGAGAGAGAGAGAGAGAGAGAGAGAGAGAGAGAGAGAGTGTGTGTGTGTGTGTGTGTGTGTGTGTGTGTGTGTGTGTGAGTGAGAGAGAGAGTGTGTGTGTGTGTGTGTGTGAGAGAGAGTGTGTTGGTGTGTGTGAGTGAGCGAGAGAGTGTGTGTGTGTGTGTGTGTGTGTGTGTGAGAGAGAGAGAGAGAGAGAGAGAGTGTGTGTGAGAGACTAGCAGAAAGAGGAAATATTCAAAATTCTGCACTATTTCTATTTCACTAATTTAAGCAAATGCGTGACACTGACTGTTTTGCAGCATTTTCACAAAAGGTCTGATTTTTTGTCGTATCTCTTCCCCTGAAGTTTGTGTTCAGATGACTTTCAGGTGAACAGATCTACTCATCAGAGGTTTTCGCATAAACTTGTGAAGTCAAAAGAAGGACAAATACTAAGAAGTTCTAAATTCAAGTTTTGTCTACTTTTCATTCAAACTGGTGTAATGACAATAGAATCTGTTATGGAAATTTCAATTAAAGAGGTTACTGTACTGTACTTTTACGAGAAATATACGTAGGGCCTCTGTTCTGGACTGAGATAGGGCTAATCTGCTGTGCTCTGTGGAAGTAAATATACTGTATGTAAATGTTTTTTCGTGGCATCATGAAAACAACACTTGCACTAAAATTTCTTGCCTGTACAGGATTTTTAATGTATGTTAACTTTTGCATAGAACTGTACAAAAAAATTATTTTCCATTGTAATGGTACTTGTAACATATTTTTGTTGTTATTTTGGACCATTTCTATTTCCTCACAATGAAGCTGTTTTTCTTTCTTTACTAATGTATCCAATACTAGTACTATCATATTATAACAGAAAAGATTTCCAGCTATTCTTTTTTGCTCTCAAAAGCTATTGACATAATGGAGCCTCTGAGCTAGCTAAGCTTTAATTCTCCCCCAGCTTAAGCTGTTAATGAGTGGAGTTCTCTATAGCCTCTTGATTAAAAAAGCTAACAGTTCAAGACGTAGTGCAAATGCTATCACCAGAGACTGGGCTTTAATTTGGCGAGAGGGGCCTAATGTGCAAATTGGAGCAGAGTTATTAAATCTCTTTCTTCTGGGCTAATATGTGTGGATTAATCTCCACTGGGAGACACAGGGTTGGATTATGAAGCCACCCCCACTCTAGGCATTTGGGGGGATTTTCATCATTGCCTGTATCTTTAACATGTGCAGAGATATCTAATTCATACAATCAGATTTCTCCTCGGATCATTGACCCCCTGGGGTTAGATTAGAGCAGAGGGGGATTAGAGATTGTAGTCATGATAAAAGACGCTCCTGCTGTTGCAGATTCCATGGCAGTATGTTTATATTATTTGGGAATTTGGTTGCACAGCTTACTATGAGCATTACATGCTTATTTCCCTAAAGAGATGCTGGTTTTGAACTCTAGTGTAGCCCAGAAAACCCAATGTGGTAATGTGGGTAATGTGGTAACAAGTAGTCCATCTGAATGAAGGATGGGCCAGAGTTTGCTTCAACATCAACATGGGTGTAACATGGGTGCATTGTATGTAGAAGCTATCCATCTTCACTTATGCACCCAGTAGTGTTATTTGTTCAAAATGTCAAATTATGTCCAATTTCATAAATAATTTCATAAATAATAACCATTTGCTTTTATGCAGTTGCAGTATTTGCACAATTGCCCCAATTATGTTTTATTAAATGAGGAGTGCAAAGAGCACTGCATAAAAAGTACACCTATAGATAGCCTAGGAAGTCTAAAAGTCTTCCCAAGTGAGAAAGGCATATTGTTTGCTGGTGTATCTGCATGACACATGCTACACTCCCAGCAATAAATGGTTCATTGTAGTCAGTGTTGGGGGTAATGTGGTACTGAGTATCTGTTTCCATTGACTGATGTTATAGTTTCTAGGTTTTTAAAGAAGCAATGTGTAAGATTAGCAGACATGGAATATCATATACAAAACCATGTCTTCATCCATGTATAAACATCTGTAACTATGACTCACTGTGTTTCATTATCTTAGAATGAGCTTTTCATTTCTACATGGGGAGCAGGTCCTCTCCCAACAGATGCTGCCATGTTTCTAGTGGTTGCTGCCGGTACTGGCTAAACAGACATTAGTGAGACCAAATTTTGACAAATGGAGTATCATACTCATTATTTAGCATAAGAAAAAAGCAAGAGAGGGTGAATCCTCATTAGAAAAGAAGGAAAAGACACCAAATCGGGACAGGTGACGGCAGAAGACCTGATGGCCACCGTAGGTTCTACTACATACTCTGAAAGAGATCAGTGGACAAGGTGGACAAGGACAGTGCAACCTCACTGCTAGATGCCACTAAATTTCTAATTAATCTCTTAACTAAATTAACTGAGCACAAAAAGCTGTCCTGTTTTCTTTGACAGATTTTGACTGACTCTGGTTTAGTTTGTTGTCATTAACTGCTGGACAGACTGGCACAGGATGCAATATTTTATTGGCCCTTGGCTCCATCTATTTCCATATTGGATATCTTTCTCTTTGTTGTACTTACCATCTCTGCGTTGTTTTCTTTTGGGTGTGCTTACATTCTATATTTTGGTTAGTTACCAATTAATTGTGTGATTCTAAACTGACTGGGCACTACATTGACCATTTTTAAACTTACTCTTCTAAGGTAAATTGGACCAACATAAGTTAAATCAACACTATTAATTTAAGTTCAACAAACCTAAATGAGTTTAGGTGGAAATCTAATAGAAGTTAAGCCAATTTGAATAAATTACATCAGCAACTGTACCTTAACTGGTACCTCAACCCTGCTCCAAAGAGATCTACCACCCTCTATAGTTTAGCCCTCACTGTAATCTGCCACGCCAGCACCTGATAATGAATGTCTTCAGAGGCTCTAATCAGTTGGATGTGCTAGATTCGGATTGAATATGAAACCTGCAGGAAGGTAAATCTCCACGAGAAAAACTAGTGACCAATGGCTTAGATCCTCTCTCCTGGAACACTGTTAGCCAATTGTAAGCATCTGCTAACTTGTATACACAGAACTGGGCAGCTTATGCTTTCCTGAAAATGTCTGGCCTACGACACTGCTTGAGCAGCAGTTCAAACAGATGTGGTGGCCTCACGTGTCTTGGAGGAATCACGTGGTAGCCCTTACCCTTCTAGACTAGATGGTGCCGTATGACAGGAAAGATTTAAAAAGTAGATGGCAATTGGACACCACTAACATTTTGGAGATAATTGGATAAAAATCCCTAAAAAAGCCAAATGTTGGCGAGATCTCAGCAGTACATTTGAATACCTCAAATTCAGCATGCTTGTGGACATCTTCGGCTCGCTGGCGGTTCAGGATAAACTCAGCTTCATTTGCCACACGCACAATGTGGTCCTTCATGGCATGACACAGGAGTCTAACATAGAGAAAAACAAATAATCAAGCCATGAAATGGGGTAAATTCACACACTACAGGACTACAGGACAAACTACAGGTGATCAGTGATATTATTTCAGGTCTATGTTTGAATATACTATATACAACATGTTTGAATATACTATAGTTTAGAGCTGTTAAATACCTGAATACACTGTACAGTTCTATAAAATGTTTGAATACACTACAGTACAGTTCTATTACATGCTTGAAACAACTGTAGTAGAGATATCTAGATACACTATAGCATGGCTCTACAAAATATCTGAATAAATTATAGCATTGTTCTACATAGTACCTGAATACACAGTTCTACAAAATGTATGAATACACTAAAGTTTGGTTCTACAAAATGTATGAATACACTATAGTATGGTTCTACAAAACATCTGAATGAACTATAGTACGGTTCTTCACAGTGTATGAATACACTACAGTATGGTTCTACAAAATGTATGAATACACTATAGTACAGTTCTACAAAACATCTAAATAAACTATAGTACGGTTCTTCACAATGAATGAATACACTACAGTATGGTTCTACAAAATGTATAAATAGACTGTAGTATGGTTCTACAAAACATCTGAATAAACTATAGTACGGTTCTTCACAATGAATGAATACACTACAGTATGGTTCTACAAAATGTATGAATACACTATAGTATGGTTCTACAAAACATCTGAATAAACTATAGTACGGTTCTTCAAAATGTATGAATACACTATAGTATGGTTCTACAAAACATCTGAATAAACTATAGTACGGTTCTTCACAGTGTATGAATACACTATAGTGTGGTTCTACAAAACATCTGAATAAACTATAGTACGGTTCTTCAAAATGTATGAATACACTACAGTATGGTTCTACAAAATGTATGAATAGACTGTAGTATGGTTCTACAAAACATCTGAATAAACTATAGTACGGTTCTTCACAGTGTATGAATACACTACAGTATGGTTCTACAAAATGTATGAATACACTATAGTACAGTTCTACAAAACATCTAAATAAACTATAGTACGGTTCTTCACAATGAATGAATACACTACAGTATGGTTCTACAAAATGTATGAATAGACTGTAGTATGGTTCTACAAAACATCTAAATAAACTATAGTACGGTTCTTCACAATGAATGAATACACTACAGTATGGTTCTACAAAATGTATGAATACACTACAGTATGGTTCTACAAAATGTATGAATACACTATAGTATGGTTCTACAAAACATCTGAATAAACTATAGTACGGTTCTTCAAAATGTATGAATACACTATAGTATGGTTCTACAAAACATCTGAATAAACTATAGTACGGTTCTTCACAGTGTATGAATACACTATAGTGTGGTTCTACAAAACATCTGAATAAACTAAAGTACGGTTCTTCAAAATGTATGAATACACTATAGTGTGGTTCTACAAAACATCTGAATAAACTATAGTACGGTTCTTCAAAATGTATGAATACACTACAGTATGGTTCTACAGAACATCTGAATAAACTAAAGTACGGTTCTTCAAAATGTATGAATACACTATAGTACGGTTCTACAAAACATCTGAATAAACTATAGTACGGTTCTTCAAAATGTATGAATACACTACAGTATGGTTCTACAAAATGTATGAATAGACTGTAGTATGGTTCTACAAAACATCTGAATAAACTATAGTACGGTTCTTCAAAGTGTATGAATACACTACAGTATGGTTCTACAAAATGTTTGAATACATTACAGTACAGTTCTATAATAAGCTTGAAACCACTGTAGTACAATTTTAGAAAATGTTTACATACACTATAGCTCAATTCTACAAAACATATGAACACAGTATAGTATGGTTTTAAAAAATGTTTGAATAGTACAATTCTATAAAACATTTAAATACACTAAGAAAGTTCTAAGTTCTAAGTACTAAGTTCTAAGTACTAAGTTCTATGAAATGTATGAATACACTACATTACAGTTCCACATAATGCCTGAAACCACTGTAGTGCAATTTTATAAAACATTCAAATACACTATTGGACAGTCATATGAATGGTTTGAATACATTAACACAAAAGTGACCTTCATGCTTGACAAACACTAGATGCGACTGTATAAAACAAGCATAAGACAATGCCTGCTCATATTATCAGCGTTATCTATCAGGCCTTAAAAGTAATTACAATCTCACCACTGGCCAACACACAACCCTGAAAACTCACATTTTATTTAAAATGCTCATTTGTTACAGCTCAGAGGCTACAGTGTCAAGATTACAACCTATTTTACACGTCATTAAGCCAGCTTTGTTTTAATTATGCTGAGCCATTGTGCTACTGTGGCACATAGTATTGAGAGCAATTTCCCTTTATGTCTCAGGGTAGAAGCCTAATCCAAAACCACATTCATCAAATGCATGCATCACTTGAAGTGTTGACAAGCACTGAATTAGCTTTTTGAGCCCTGAGAAGGAAACAGGCTGTAAACAACCTATTTTCCTTGCTAATAATAGGAAGGTTGGAATTAAAACTAGGGCAGGCCTTCGCTCCCCTTCGCATGAACAGCAGAGACGACAGAGTGCAAATTACACTTCAATTTTCTGTCACGCTGTACACTATTTATTCAAATAAAAGGCAGAACACAACAGCAATGGCTTTTCAGTGGCATTTAGAGCTTCTACGCTGAGACAGGAACAGTCCTTTCTCGCAAAGGCTTCATAAACGTGGCAGTGCTAGACTGTAAAAGGAAAATGTCACCTAAAACCGCATGTTTGAAAAGCATTTTAAACTCCTACATGCCTTCCAATATAGAGAACTGTTTGTGGTTTTAACTCGGAATCTTTTTAAAAGACGTCATCTGGAGGATTCTGAAAATGGATACCATTGACTGTTTCAGTTCATGTTCAGAGTAAGTGTTGTCTTACATGCTTTTTCTGATGGAATATCAATGCCAGTGAAGGAAACGTGGGACAAATATGTTCTTTTCCTCTATAAGGGACCACAGCCAACACACTGTGGTAACATAATCTGCAAATCTATAGAAGCCTGTCAAACCACTGCCGGTTTCCTCAACTACTTTTAGTACTTAGTACAGTCTAATTAGTAAATGATGGTGTACTTTTCCCAGTACAGAAATGCCAAGCTAAAAGTCTTTCACAGGATATTAGCAAAAAATTAATTAGACCTATAGTGACAGATCATGTCTGTGAATTTTAAAACCAATATTTATAGACAGCACACTGAAGCGAAGATTGCTATCACACTGTTTTTAAACAACCCCTAAAGAGATGCTACAAGTCTATTTAACCACTTAAACCCTAATAAACTATATGTGTCCTCCTTTCAAGTCTTCATTCTTATAGCTATATAATTACATAAGATCGCGAATACAAGCGGCCGAAATGAGCTTCCTCCGCAGGGTGTCTGGACTCCGGGAGGGACTCGGAGTAGAGCCGCTGCTTCTTCACATCGAGAGGAGCCAGCTGAGGTGGTTCGGGCATCTGCTTAGGATGCCTCCTGGACGCCTCCCTCGGGAGGTGTCACAGGCAAGTCCACCTGGGAGGAGACCCCGGGGAAGACCTAGGACACGCTGGCGTGACTATATCGCCCAGCTGGCCTGGGAGCGCCTCAGAATCCCCCTTGGAGAGCTAGTGGAAGTGGCTGGGGAAAGGGAGGTCTGGGTCTCATTGCTTAGGATGCTGCCCCCATGACCTGAACCCCGGAGAAGTGGAAGATAATGGATGGATGGATGGATGGATGGATGGATGGATGGATGGATGTTATAGTATTTACCAAATAATGGCTAGTAATTACTGAATAATAACTGGAATTATAAAGTAAAAAACTGAAAAATTACTTTGTAGTGTACAAAATTAAAGTATGTTTTTGCTTTAACTCATTCCTATGTTAAGTCTCTACACCACAACGCTGTCTCATTACCAATTAACTACTGAAAACATCCTTAAAGAAATAACCAAACACTAAGTCTAAGGGGTTAAATTGAATCATCCCATACAAGCATTAATAATATGAAATCAAGACCTGTGTGGGTGTGTAGTTTTTCTTGTGTTTGTCAGTCTATTGTATGTCTTGTGAATGATGATGATGGTGATGATGAAGATTGCTGTCTGGCACTGACTATGTTATTGGCTACGCACTGGTGATGTTACAGTAAACAGTGTTCTTCATCACACTCCAGGCCAGTCAAAATGAACAGGTGCCCCACTACAGATGTACAGTGGGCAGAGTGATAGACGTGCCAGCACCCTGGACAGCGCCTGTCACTGCTGACTCAGGCTCTTTGTCCAAGAGCTCTGAGTGTGTGTGTGTATGGGAGTGGGGGCGGACAGATGGGTCAACAGATGGATATGCAGGCTGAGCCATGATCAGCTCCACAAAAAATACCCTGTGTGAACCTGACACACTGAAACACTGAAAACAGTTCTGCATTAAATGTATCAGGTTCAAATACATCATTACCGTGTAAATAAAGTATATAGTATAAACTCATATCAACACAATTATGGTTTGACACAACAATTATTATATAAGTAGACCAAAATAGACATGTTAATGTAATATATCATGTGATCTTCAAAACTGTAACTTGTAATGTACAGTCATAATCAAAAGCTTGAACATCTTTTCTCGAATGACCTGTTTTGTTGATTTTGTTGAAGTGAAAAGAAGGTAAATAAGGCAACACATCACCTACAGAGAACACACTTACATATGGCTGAGCTTAACAGAAATCAACAAAACATATTACTACAAACACACACACACACACACACACACACATATATATATATATATATATATATATAGAGAGAGAGAGAGAGAGAGAGAGAGAGAGACATAGATAGATAGATAGATAGATAGATAGATAGATAGATAGATAGATAGATAGATAGATAGATAGATAGATAGATAGATAGATAGATAGATAGATAGATAGACACTATATTGCCAAAAGTATTTACTTTCAGTGTCAAACACTGATGTTGGACAAGAAGGCCTGGCTTGCAGTCTCCACTCTAATTCATCCCAAAGGTGTTCTATCATGTTGAAGTCAGCACTCTGTGCAGGCCAGTCAAGTTCTTCCACACCAAACTCACTCATCCATGTCTTTATGGACCTTGCTTTGTGTACTGGTGCGCAGTCATGTCACTGTTCCCACAAAGTTGTGGCATGAAATTGTCCAAAATCTCTTGGTGCTGAAGCATTAAGAGTTCCTTTCACGGGAACTAAGGGGCCGAGCCCAACTCCTGAAAAACAACCCCACACCATAATCCCCCTCCACTAAACTTTACACTTGGCACAATGAAGTCAGACAAGTATCGTTCTCCTGGCAACTGCCAAACCCAGACTCGTCCATCGGATTGCCAGACAGAAAAGCGTGATTCATCACTCCAGAGAACACGTCTCCACTGCGTTAGAGTCCAGTGGCGGCGCTTTACACCACTGGATTAGACACTTTGCATTGCGCTTGGTGATGTAAGGCTTGGATGCAGCTGCTTGGCCATGGAAATTAATTCCATGAAGCTCTCTATGCTGTTTTTAAGCTAATCTGAAGGGCACATGAAGGTTGGAGGTCTATAACGACTGACTGCAGAAAGTCGGCGACCTCTGCGCACTGTGCCTCAGCATCCACTGACCCCGCTTTGTCATTTTACGTAGCCTACCACTTCATGGAATTCACTGAGCTACTCAGAGTGACCCATTCTTTCACTAATGTTTGTAGAAGCAGTCTACATCCCTGCATGCTTGGTTTTATACACCTGTGGCCATGGAAGTGACTGGAACACCTAAATTCAATTGTTTGGATGGGTGAGTGAATACTTTTGGAAATATAGTGTAGATATATACAAAAATAGAGACACAAGGTTTTGTTCTGACTGATATTCTATTCATGTGGAAATGACATATACATAAATATTTGTTGAGTGATTCCATTATTGCTGTGCCAAATGGTGATTCTTAAAACCTAAATGTAATTTTTCCAACATCAAATAAAAGAAATCATGCTTTGATAACAATATTTCATTCTTTTCCAAAATGTGTTTACAGATGAGCAACAGGATTGAGTATTTTGGCATTTAATTTTTAAATACACACCATGTAATTACATAACATGCATGTCAGTGACATCCTAATGAATTTGGACAAAACAACTTCCTGTTGATCATGAGACCTGTTCAATATACTAGCTATTTCATAGTGGTGAATGTCGACAATATACATTGTTCATAACCTATAACAGATGACTCTTGAAAAAAGGTTTAAACATAAGATATTTAAGGGATTCACACATTAATGCAAAAACGGCATGTTTAATCATTTTTGAAGCTTTTTAACTACTACATTTTAAGCTAAAGCATAGTTATAGTAGGCTAGTAAAGGCACAAATACTGGTTTCTAAGTGTTGTAGGCAGATTTTATTAACACTTTAAACTATATCTGAAAATGTAAATGTGAGGACCCTTTTATGATATCTAAGCAATGTTTAAAATGTCATTTACTTTTACTTTACATACCTATTTACACATTTAATATCAGTGGGACACAAAAGACACCCCAATCAAGGAAATATCCATTTTTTTCCAGAGGTACTTACACATAGAGCTAAAGATATGAGTGAGAAAAACTTCAACCTTTAGATCCCCATGCTTATTCAGTAACTACCATCACTTGTTTAGTAATTACTATGAAACTAATATATAAGTTAAAGTTATGTACAGAGTGGACCCTCATACTAGGCCTTGCAATAACTCATGAGGCACAAACAAAGTAGCTGTTGAAGGAGGCAGCGTGCTGATACTTTAACCACAGTGCCTACTCTCAGAAACATGGCTGCCCCTCTTTCTTCCCTGCATGCTTGCCTTCTTCAATTTGGCTTCCCTCCTGCAAGTCGCACTACAGGGGCAAGAGGCTTACGGCTAATCTAGCCTGCTGCCGCCACCCTCAGCCCGCCTGCTCAGAAGTGCTATGGTAACTAGACAGCTGAGACAGGCTCAGGCCCAGTGTGCAGGCATAGGGTGACATAAGCCAGCCGCTTAGTGACTTAGCCCAGGAGCAGCTGCAGGGGTGCTGGGAGTGTTACCTTCCTTCGTTGATAAGCTCAATGAAAGCCAGACCCGCGTTCTTCTGGATGGAGTTCTGCCATTCCTAGAAACCAGAAAACAGAATGTGTATCATGAAGTTGTCCACTACAATTTCTCATTGAGTTAAAAGCATGTGACTGTTGCAATGTGACTGTTCGCTGAATCACCAGGAGATCAAGAGTTCAACTCCTGCTGACATTACAGCCATTCAGCTGGGAGTCCAAATCAGTATAACTGATCTCCTTCTCTCTCTGGGTGAGTAGGATGGCCCTCCCTTTCCCTCATCACTCTAACTTGGAAGTCTGTAGGCTAACATAACAGAAATGACAATTAATTTTCTCCTCTAAGTGCACTGAACTGTCAAATGACGTTATTAGCTGTTCAAAAAAGATGCAATGGTGTTTCACCAGCCTCAGAGGAAACATGCAGGCATTTACTGATCCAACTTGACAACATTACGTGATGGGGCAGACCTAACTAGCATAGGCCTTTTAGCATCTTGTGATGGTGGAGACCTAGCTAGCAGGTGAAAGTTGGCCAAAGCTAAACTGGGGAGAAAACTGGAAAAATGACCAAAATGAATAAGCTGGCTTTTAGAGATTACATATAAGATTATCCACTTGTATATAAAACGGTGGAGTTAAAGGGAAATAAGTGAAAAAAACTTGAGTTTCAAAACCTGAAGTCCAAACAGTTATTCTAAGATATAGAGAAAATGGGACTCCTAACAACCTACAAGACCTGGTAGACCACCAACACTGTCCCATCAGATAAACATCACTTAAATCTTTCACCTTTGAGAGAGGAGAAAATCAAGTTCCACTTTTGCTTCAGATCTGAAAAAAATCTACAGGTGTTTCTGTCCACCCCTCTACCATGAGAAGACAACTCAACACTATGAGTCTGGAAGGATGTGTAGCTGCCAAGAAACCCTTGCTGAGTAAATGAAAAAGTGTAGAATGCAGGCTAAAAAACTGAATAAGCCAACTCTCTGTAAATCTTGTACCTCCTCACAACCGTTGTGGCATAAGAGCACACTTGTGGGCAGAGCACAGATTGGTCAGTTTTATTGGCCAAGAAAAATGTTACATGCAAGGAATCTTTCTTGGCAGTAGCTCAAAAAAGTAATTACATAAAAAGTTGTGAAGATTTATGGTGTTTACTGACTGGTTAACAGCTGTGAGACTTTGAACTAGCAGGTCATGTGTGTTGTTTTACTCTGTCACTCTTTGGCAACATTGAAAAAGTGAGTAAAACAGCTCTGCACAGGCCTATAAAGCGGTACCAGTAGCAGAAGACTTCTAAAAATGTGGTTCCATACATCCCTGCCAAGTATTACTCTGCAGCCCAAACCACACTTCAAACACAGCGAAAAGCTGATGGTTCTGAATTTGACAAAAAGGGTAGACGACTTGGAGGTCACACATTCGCGCGAGAGAGCTGGCGCTATAAAAAGTTCCTGTGAGCATGGGTGCCTTTTCGCCCACTGAGAACAGATCTGTAAACACAGGAGAGATGTAATTGTGAAGTGAAACCGTATCCCCCTTGCCCCTTAAATGCAGCCATTTCCTTTCTCCAAGCAACCAAGTGACAGACCACTGAAGACCTCCATCCATAGGCCCTCTGGCTCCACTCGCCTGGAGGGCTGTTGGGACCTGGGGGCAGTTTCTCTCTCTCTAAAACTCTCACACACACTCATAACACGAGTCTGGAGCTGATTAAGAGGCCGTTTGGGAGCCTGGCCACTCACTGTGGGAAAATTCTGCCGCTCTTCTGTTGGTTCTCAAAGGTATGAGTTGCAGGGGGGAAAGGAGCATGGGCTGGGTAGGAGTTCAAAAGAAAAAGAGGGGGGAAAAGAAAAAGAGAAAGGCTGAAAAATGTTCCCAGGTCCTGAGGTGAGGCGAAGCAGGCTTAGAGGGGAGCAGCTCAGGTGCCCAAAGCAGAAATCTGAGGGAACGCTGGGGAAATGTGCTGGACCATCTCAAGATGCCTTGAACATGGAGCTTTTGATGGGTCAGCAGGATTCAAAGCTGGATTCTGGATTCAAAGCTAAGCCACAGATTCGGGTCAGGTTACTCCAGACTGGTTCTGGATGACTGGAGCCTTGTCCTGTTCCAGTAGACCAGCAAGACTATGCAGGAGATGACGTGAATTTTGTAATGTATTTTTACTCTATGTTTACTGTATATTCACCATTGCTGCAAAAAGAAAACTTTTTCCATTGTGTTACATTTTGTGAACATTTCATGACGAGTAGACCGACATAAACGTTAGTCCAAACTTTGCAATATTTAATTCCATTTCGCTATAATTTTATTTCAGAAATATGAGATTTTCTTATGACATTAACATTATGCATCCTCCATTGTTTGTATGTTACTGTGAAAAAACACAAAACACTTTTCAAACAGGTATAAATACAAGCTCTTCATTTTTCAGGACATATTTCTGCAGATATTGGATGTATGATGCTAGCATAAGGAAGGGGAAAGTCAATGGAAATCAGATCACAAATAGGGGTTTCACAACTGTAGTTCAAAAAATGATTATAAGCTCCTAACAACTGTGCAGACCTGATAGACCATTAAAACTGTCCCCATCAGATAATCAGCACTTAAAGCTTTAGTCTTTGATGAATATGAGGTGTTTCTGTTTTTCCTACCACTGGGAGAAAATAACCGAATGCTATTGGTCTGAAACAGTGTGTAGCTGTCAAGAAGCTTTTACTGGTATTCTCAGAATAATGGAATGACCTCTCTCAGACCTCAACATCGCTGAATGTGCTTGGGATTACTTGAAGTGTGAGAAGCAGAAAATGCAACCAACATCTAAGACTGAACTGAAGGTGTGGAAAAAAATCTCTGCTGATTTCTATAAAAAAATGAGAGAAAGTCCTGTAAGGAATTGCAGCTGGACAAATTTTGAACATGCTAATACTGATAAATGTCATACTGTGTCACGTTTGGGAGCGATGAGGAGGTGGATGCATATGCAGAGATAAGCGAGATTTCAGAATCAGAACAGTCCAGGGTCAAGGAGCCAACACGGAGAGATCAGGGTACAGACATAATGAACAGAAACACAGAACTACACAGCAAACAAAGACCAGCAAGGGTCTAGGGAAAACTCAGGGCTCAAATACAACAGGGATAACATTAACATGACACAGGTGGAAAACATGTGGTTACAATCAGGGGCGGAGTCAAGAAACAAGGGGGCAGGACAGGGAAGAATCGAAACAAAGCACATGGACAAGTAAACAAAATCACATGGAAGACTGAAACCAAAACAAAAGCACATGGATGACTGGGAGGGGCCAATCGTGGCAATTTGATCATTGAGGCTTCTGTGCCAGTTTCTGTTGAATATGTTTTCTGTTTTTCTGGAATTTTGACCAGTATTGTATACATTCCCTTGACCACAGATTCGTTTTCCAAATTATACTCATTACACTTGTGCAGCTTGATAATTACATTATTAACTTTAATGAGGTGCATTAGATCAGTAACAGTTCTGAAGATTGCAGTGATAAAGCCCTGAAATACTAAAACAAAGTAACACTGGCCAAAGGTCTTTGTAGCTAAATAACTAAATTAATAAACAAATGATACAGTTCTAACAGAGAAAACAATAAAGTGTTCTAATCCTTTCATAACTAGAGAAATAAATAAACAAATATATACATACATACATACATACATACATACACACACACAAGAGTTCAATACCAACCAATGCTAAACTTGAATTCTTAATCCGTGCTGAGCTGAGAGAGACAATAGTAGAAAGCATCTGGTCTCCAAATGTTCAGCGTGACCCCCTCTGTCTCCCCTGCCCCCTTCACTCTGCTACACTATCCTCTACCCTTGCTGTAGGCAGACTGCTCCTCATTTGGAGCGAGGGCTGGCCATGTACAACCCCTTTCCCCCAGCCCCAGCTCCAGCCGAGAGGCGCTCACGTGACAAAAATAAACACAAACACACCCAGATGTAGGGGGGACGCTAGCCTGCCAAAAAATGACATCAGATTGACATCGGACTCTTCCCAGACAGGCGAGCCAAATCCCGATCTGCTGTGTGTTCTCAAGTGGCTCTGAAGACGGACGCTGTAAAGCTCTTTCATGTCATGTCTCTCTCTTTTTTCTCCTCCCTCGGCCCAGGCTGTAAAGTAAGGGCTCCCTATGGGGTGGCTGGATGGGGCTGTGAAGTGAATTAGTGCACATATGCACCTCCTGAAGGAAGTAATACGATCCCTTATGTAAATGGGGAGTATGATCACAAACCACCACCTCAGGAGAGAAAGGTTTACTCTGACTGATATGAGACTGGGACTTGATTTTCATCAGCTGCTACCAGAGAGACGGTATAAATCACTGGAGAAATAGGGATGATGCTATTGTTTCGGCATTCCCGTCAGATGCAGGAGAAAAAGACAGTTAAGAGTCCAGAATCTACTGGAAATGGGGTTTAAGAATGTATTTGGCCATACAGGCATTGACTGATGTAATAACAGCAGTTTTAATTGACCTTTCCAAGCTCTGCCCACAAAAGCATTTTTTCATAGCCACTGTTGTGAGGGTGGACAAGCTTTAAAGAATGTTAACAAAATTCCCATTCAGTCTAATGTGAAGGTGTAGCACGCAGCTTGTTATTTGTGAAAATGTGCAAATTGATTACATTATTAATTTTGAATAATATTTATTTTGTATGTATATTTAGGTTAGACTCTTAGGCTAAATGTGTTTTTGCTCTGTGTTTGAGCTAGTGTAGCTAGAAATGAACTAGTTCTCATTATCAACAACAATACAGACACCTACTTTACTTTTAATGTAAGTCAATGGAAGCAGAAATTTTTCAAAGTAATTTTGGGCTATTCCTTTTGGTCGATTCATCATGACATTTATAAACAATTTAAATGACAACAGGTATTTTCAAATTATGTCAAAAACTGAAAAACGTCAAAAATGGAGATATGAGGTTTTGTTCCGGCAGTAGTGATATGCTGCTTTGACTGTACATTTACATTCTCCCCACTCACTCTGTATATATATATATTATACTTACACTTGCAACATCTGAATTTTTTTACCACTCTATTGTCCTTAACTGTATATATTATAACTGTCAGTTGTTGCATACTTTCTTGCACTTTGCACTTCTCACTGGACGTTAACTGCATTTCTTTGGCTTTGTACCTGTACTCTGCACAATGGCAATACAACTAAATCTAATCTAAAACAATGTAAAATCTGCCTGTTTTCAAGGTCCCTCAGTCAAACTATGCATTTTTTGGTTTAATAACATTAGTTTTTAATAAAATATTTAATAAAATAACGTTAAGGTTTAATAAAAAGTATTTAAATGGAAATAAACTAGATTTTTGTCTTTCTGGGTGAACAAGCAAGTCAACATTTATAAAAGTGTTTTATTGTATTTAAATGCTTTATAGTAGAATCTTTTGTGGTACAATATTTTTGATAGTAAGACATTTGCTGTTGTGCTGTCTGTTTTGTCTCAGCATAGACGTCTTTTTATGGAGAAGTGTGACTTGCTTTTACAGTAGGGGGTTCTTCCCCCTCCACTTTCACCCCTTATTGCTCACCAGCGGCTCAGTATAGAGACAATAGTGTCCTAGTTACTCTGAGAACAAAGAGCTATAAGACAAAAAATATTTTATTTGATTATTTTCAACTGAACTACTGATTTCAACTACTGAGGCCAGTGGAATGACCACTAGAGGGCCTTCAGAAAGATGTTAAACTGTTATGCACTTTATTGGTTTCCTTTATTTAAAGGAAAATTTGTCATTTTGCTGCCTAACTATGCCCAATCTGGGGTAGAGCACAGCATCACTAGCAGAGCAGCACCACCTGGGGCAGTGGGGGTTTAAGTGCTTTGCCCAAGGGCACAACAGGTATAGCTACTCAGTTGTGGAACCTCTCCTACCATTAGGCTACTGGTCACACCAAACAGGAAACCTGATAGAGTTTTGTGGACAGAGAATGAAAAGTTATCCTCAATTATTAATTATCCTCCATTATAAAAGCTTCACATCCACATTTTTAAAATCTTCTAACACCTTTTTGCAAAGGTGTAAACTACTTCAGCATACTCTAAACCAAAAAAGAACAACACTTAGCAAAGTTCAACACTACAAACTATCCTGCCAAAACTCTTCCGCAGCCCTTTTTCTGTTCAGTCGTAGAGGACTTTCCTTCTCTCCCTTCAGTGCTCAGCATTAATGGGTGCTGGAGAATTTGTGGTGTCTCAATCCGAGCTGTCAGGCGCGAGAGGGAACACTTGGCTTTTATCTGCCCTCCGCTGCTTCCAACATCTGGAGGTTCTCCATTGGTAAATCTCCACGGCTCCACGCTTCATCCCTTATGTATGTTTAAGCTGTTACAAAAAAAACTCGACCCTTCTGACCTCTGTTGCGCTTTCTGCCACTTTGCTGGATGGAGACACAGGCTGTCTACGGCCTCAGATGAATCGTGGTGATTAGAAGGCATAAATAATAATAAAAAAAGAAACAGCGAGATGATTATCTCTAATTTATTCATAAAAGTGACAGTTTGCAAACCAGAGCAGGGCGAAAGGTCAGCATAGTGAAACCCCTGCTGTCTAGGAGCATTAGAGCCAAGACGAGCAAGCGATAAAGAGTTTGCATTTCTTGGACTTGAGGCAGGGGCATCTCTGCTGGAACACGACTCCTTCTGTGAATGGAGAATCTTTAATTGCAGGTTGTGTGCAAAAAATTCTGAAATAGAGATGCATAAGCCGTACAAAGTAACAGAGGACAGCTGGCCAAAACACACTCTAAAAATGAGGGCGCCAGAAAGGGTTCTCTGGAGCGACGCCACAGAAAATCACCTTTTGGCTCCCTAAAGAATCTTTAAAGAATTACTTTTGTAAATGAGTTGGTGGAGCCCTTCTGTATGCTATATACTGTATGCTTTATCAATTAGGCCTAATGACTTCTAATCCCAAAAAAATTAAGATGCCACAAGAGGAAATACAAATAATCCCCAAAGAACCATTCTGGTAATTGAGATGTGCAAATATTTTTTAACAATTAAGAACTTACAAAAAGGTAATTATTTTTGTTAATGAGATGAGCAAAGAATCTTTATAAAGTTTAAAGAACCTCTACATCACATAAATGTCTTACACCATTTAAAGTTCTAGAACCGTATGGTCAAGTAAAGAACCATTTAGTTGTCCTTACTTTTAAGCTTTATAATTGTTATATTATGTGGAAATTCTCACAAGGTTCTTTATACTTACAAAGGCTTATACTATTTATCCATTAATTGACAGATTCTTCTTACAAAACCAAAACTGGTTCTTCTAGGGCATAGCTCCCAAACGTCCTCTGGCACCTTTATAGCATAGTTTTAAGGAGTTAACAGTTTTTTATTTGTTTGTTTTATTAATAAAATCCACATATACAGTACATAAAATCCACCTGAAGTGCTTGAAAAACCTGTAAAATCTTAAGTTACTGTAATAAATCATCTTGCTGTTCTCCAAATCAATCCTTTCATTTTCTGGGGGCCACTTTAGCCTTGCCTTCGGAATAGCATGTGGTAAATCATGCCCTGCGGAGTGCTGGCTGTGGCTGCTGAGCACTGGCTCCACACAGGCCCTGATGCCTCTAAAAGGACACTGGGCCCAGGCTCTGGTTTCAGCCCCCCTTGGCCCGATCGATAGATCAGGCACGGCTTCCACCCCAGGAGCTTTCTAATGGCAGGAAGTTCTGGAGCCGCGGTAATGCTATCTGTGCCACAGGGGAGGAGGGAGGAAGAGAAAGGGGCTGAATGATCCTGGATTCAGTAATAACTCCAACAAACGGAGTGCGGGCAGGCAGCATCACTCAGACGTCGGCGATAAAACTAAAGAAAAATGAAAAAAAAAAGCGACTTCAAAAGGAGACCTGGCCAAACAGCAGGATTCGTAACTCGCGCCACTCAGTCTGGGGGCCAAGCACGTTTATCTGGCTCTCCTATGGATGTGCATAGCTGGATTCACGTTAGCTAAATCTCCTCCTGAGTGGGGGAGTCAGAGATATGGACTCTGCTGAGGTGCCACTGGGTTCCAGAAAGCTCCACAGCTCTGCAAGCAGCAGGCTCCACCAAGAAATGGATGCTGAGGTAATGGCTTCCTTATGGGCTTCCCAGGCAAGAATGATGGGCTGACAGAAGGTATGTTAAATATCTCCTCCTCTGACGGCAACACTGGGAGCCTGACCCTTTTGAAAGCGAAGGCTTAACAAGAGACCGGGGAGGTCAGCAAGATGTAATATGTCACTACGAGTTAAGGGAGGGCTGAGAAGCTCCTATGGAAAGTGAGGTAAGGCTACATTGGGTCGTCTAGGTGGGAGGCTACACTAAGTCATCTGGCTGACATAGGACATATTTTAATATGTAAAATGAAAGGTTACCTTTGTGGTCTTTTAGCATGTAGTTTGGTTGAAATGTGTTATTGTGCAAATTTCTTTAGACACAGTATAAGATCTATAGGGTCTTCATGTTGAAATAATTAGGCGGCAATAAAAAGTAGCCAAAATATCCTTAAAAGTAAAGGGTTCTTTGGAGCAATGTCAGGAAATCTATACATTCCAGGGTACAGACACTGCCACTGGGGTGGTGCACAGATGATACAAATAAAAAAGTTATAAACATGTCCCTTTCCCCTGAAAACATGAATCTAGAATGCTTAAAATTAATTTTAGGTACATTCGGTATATTTACCTTGTTTGTAGCTTGGGGGACTAAGATTTATCTGGACAGTACCTTTTCTTCTGGTATTGTAGAAAAGCCACTTTTGGTTCCCTAAAGATCCTTTCAGTGGAGGTTTCTTTAAAGTAGAACTTTTGTAAATGAGACATATGAGTCAGAAGAAATCAATAGAGCCTAATGTTCAAATAATAATCGATTCAAAAAACGAACCATAGAAGCTCTCCAAAGAACCTTTCAATGTATGCTTCTTCAAAGGACTATTTCTGTAAATGAGATGTGCATCTTTTTAAGGTTTTCAGAACCTACATATTACGTAAAGGTTCTAAACCAGTTGAAGCATTTTCCTGTAAAAGTTTGCCCAAGCCTAAAACCACTGAAGATCCTTTTTTAAGAGTGTACTTCACTGAGGTTGGGTTATGTTCCTAGTTATGCATTGATGTAATCAGGGATCTGCAGCAATGTATCTGGAAATTAGCCTTCTCAGCCACTGGTTCCTAACCCTGGTCTGGGGCAGACCTGCTCTGTACTTTCTCACGTTTTCCCTGGTTCAACACAGATGAGATAACCATTCAGTGATTTGCCAAGCCCTTCCTAAGTTGAGGTGCGGATGTTAGAGCAGGTAAAACACTAAAATGTATAAGACAGGGGATAGACAAGGGCAGGGTTGCAAAAATACTGCTTTTGACTTAGGTTATTAGCCATCAGTCTGACTTTGAGAAAGAGTGAGTCGGAGAGAACAACAGAAAGATTTACCTGAGAGCAAAGAAGCATGACTAGCTCTACAACAGATGTGCTGGACTTCATACACACCAGACCTGTAGAGGCACAGAGAGGAGGTGACATTACATATCCTGTTACACACATTGCATATCCTGTTACACACATTGCATATCCTGTTACACACATTGCATATCCTGTTAAACGTTACATATGCTATTACACATGACATATCCATGCCACACATTTAGAGCAATGCAAATACAAACCGCGGGGCCACTGACATTAAGTTTCAACACTGATTAACTTTGCATTTACAGTTTTGACACATTTGGTAAATAAGACTGATTTTGCATTGATATGATTTGGTGTAGAGGCTCTGTCTGCTGTTGCTGCTGTCATGTTCAAGGCCTTTGTGTCAGATGGCTAACATTTTTCAGAGGGCAAAAAAATATCCCTTGAGTGGGTAGAGGTTGTCATCTGCATGTCAGCGTGATATTATGTCAAGGCCCATAAACTGTGTCATATCTTTTCCAAATCCTAGTACTGCAAGGTTGGCGTCAGGCACAATGCAGAATATGTCTTTTGTACAAAATTTAGGACAGTATAAAAAAATCATAAGACCCAAAACCCCAAACCTCTCACACGCTTAAAGAAAAATTCCATCTTTTGTAATTCAAATAATGCAATCTAAGTCTTTCAAAGTGGTTTTATGTGAAACTGTTCATTGAAGAGAAGCTTACAGACGTCTGTACAGTGGCAATGATAGGAACTAGGGGTTTCAATATCTACTATGTAAATAAAGTAGTTATGTCAATTGATTAAAAAAATCTAATTTATGAGAATATAAGGTCTTTATAAATCATGGTTAATCATGAAATTTAAATAGTATTTACTTGTATTTTAGTGGGGAAATAAAACAAATAAAAGAATTCAGGGATTGCATGGCAACGAAAAGGCTAAACAGTGTTTCTGCTGTGCCAGCATTGCCTTCAATGTGTCTTTCTTATGTTGGACTCGCTTTATCATTTCAATAGAATTCCAGCACGTGTTTACATCCTGGACGAGTGTCTCCTGTTCTTGAGCATGAGAGTTTGTGCAGGACCATGTTTGCAGGACTGTGTTTAAAATGTCAGACTATTTTACGGCATTCAGCTAAAGCAACGACAAACCTGCTGTCACCGAGAGCCACTGTGAGGACCCTCTGTATAATGTGCGCTGCACAGGGCATAAGCTGGAATGGTAAAATCCTTGCTGCTGTGATCACGGTGTGAGCGCTATCTGTTTCTATAGTGGTGACCTTTAGTCGTCCAGGTCCAGATGGAATCTTTATCTAAACTTCCATCTGGAAGCTTTTAAAAACAAAACTTGCCGTTCAGCGCACTAGGGGTTGTTTCCTCAGTTATCGCATTATCTATGTTTGCGCCTTCCAGTAAATCCATGTGGGAATTACAGGAGGGAGCAGGGGTCAAACTTGGAAATATGATTAATCTCCATAAAAAAAAAAGAACACCTTTAGGTTTCCAGATTAATCATGTCTGTTAACATGTTAACATTGACTTCTCTAAAATAACGACATATTTTAATTAACCACCTAAAATGACCGGTAATTAGTCATTTGTTTTTATACATAATGTTGATAATGGTAAAACAGATAGACAGACAGATAGATAGACAGATAGTTAAAACACACTGTATGTAACTCTCTGCCATGATTTAATTTACACCAAAACCTCATCTCAAAATGCTTGTAAAACTATTCCTCAGGCATCAGGCAGTGTATTCATAATAATTCTATGTAAGAGCTTCCTGTGAAGGAGCTTTTAGAGGCTTTAAACTCTTCAGATGCCTGGCTTCTATCATCTCCACTGTGAATACGTCTAAATAGGTGAGCTTCTCTACAACGGAGCGTTTCACATCAAACCACTCAATTACTTTTTTATTCTTAAATACTTAATTCTACCTTTGAAAAAACTGCAAAAATGCACTTACGAATACATCTACACAATTTTGTCATTCACTCTTTAATCAAACTTTAATCTAAGGTGCTTAATCTTGTTTCAACATTTCTGCCCTCTCTGTCCATTTCTGTCCTTTATTATTATCATCATCATTATTATTATTATTATTATTATTATTATTATTATTAGTATTATTATTATTGCCAGTTGCCCTTTAAAATGTACTGAAATTTCATGATGAAGAGACCAACAGAAATAGGCCAAAATGACTTGCAATAAAATCTTCTTACTTCTTACTTCATCAACTTCTATTCAGCATTTCATATGCTTTAAATTCTTATATATGATCGTACATGTGAGAGAGCACTCTGTGTAGAGGTGATAGCTGAGCTGAGCTGGTTTGATGTCTTCAAGTGAGTGTAGTAAAAATATATCCCTTAAAAACTAATGTGGCTGACGGTGAATGAAAGCAAGTAGAGGAAAACTGGTCCTATTCACCTTCTAACACGATGTTATTAACATGATGCTGTCCGCCTACAAGCCTTGGTGCATTACTAATATTAGTGCTTTTAGATGAAGTATTGCTTCACTTTATCAACATTCAAATGAAGTGGTGGTGCTGGTGTTTATTGATTCGTTTGATTTCTCATGCTGACAGTTATTTAAAATTAATGATGCTAATACAATAGTGTAGTGACAGTTTCTACTATTCTGTATTTCAGTTTACAAATATATGCAATTGTCAATATTTCATTTCTGTTGCCAGTTGATTATAAAAACTGAACAAAATATTGGTAAATTACTGTCATAGAAAAATATGCTTTTACACTATTTACATTGTGACAATTTTGTGGCAAATTAACAATATAAATGTCAAATTGTCAACATTAATATCACTATTGATGAGAAAAATATAGTGTAAAATTTAAAGCATTAGATTTCTCTGTAGCTCATGTAAACAAGCATATGCATCCACGGTATGTAAATATAATAGTCTGAACTATAAAGCAAATATGATAAACTGAATCATAAAGTAAATCTTAAGTAAACAAATCAGAAACATATATTATGGTGATCTTTTGTGAATTTTGGTGATGTATATATTAAATAACATTTCGGGTACAAAGAACAGAGAAGACAATACTTGCCTGAACCCTCAGCCACAGTTTGACGACACAGTTAGAAAAATAGCGGTCTTTTATGTCTTTATGTCAGAGAAATTCTGCTGAAACTTTGGATTACAAACTTTTAATTAATACCACATTTGTGTAGGTAAAAGAGGAGATATTTCATTATGATTTGATTTTGAGGAAAAGTTACTGTGTATTGTTGCCACTGCAGAAAGAGACACTGTTGCCATGTCGATTATTCTTTGAAATGGAAACAAAACAGAAAAATGTAATAAGTGCAAAACTAATGTAGCTAATGTTAGAATTAAATTATTCTATTTAGAAATGATTCTATTTTTATAAAATTCTATTTATTATGACTTGTATTAGTAGATAATTGGAAGTCTGTTATGCAGAAATCACAAATTGCATTAATAGTTATGCTAGAAATACTAGTAATAAATATAATTACCTACAACATTGTTATTAGCTATGTCAGCGTTTAATTTCTATAGGTCCTGGACAGCATCAAGTTTATTGCTTCATTTGAGATTTTAACTGTAACAAGAGTTTAATACTTAATACTGAGTCATTATTACTTCAAGATGTGTTCAATATTCTAAAGTGCCTTAGAAGTCATCAATAATGAAATATATCTTTAAAAAAGTCAGTGACTTATTAAACTCATATGAACTCTAAAGTAATAAAAGAAGACAAATAAAACAAACTAGACACTATGTAGATCAATCAAATGCTACCAATTCTGTGCTAATATTGTATGACTTTAGGTGATCATTCATCCTCAATACATAGCCTAACACAATCCTAGCATAGGATTATGTTTATTATGCATATGTTTATTGTGCATCTTTACAATCAATAATTAATTAATGAATTTTGCATAACAGAGTGCTAATTATATACGCCTTCTACCAAATTAGCTCCAACTGTGGCCCCACAGCAAAACAGTTAAGCAGTCAGACCTTACAGACCAGATATTTACAAGGGGTATGTTATGATCTTTAAATTCAAGGCATTAACAGAGACAGTGAAAAAACTCAATATATAAAAATCATTATTTAATGCATACTTTTTTGGGAGGTGATTTCCCAGACCCTAACCTCTAAGTTTACTTTATTTTTTGTATTCTTAAGTAATTTTTTCAGTGCTTTTTTATCCCTTTTGGCATCTTTTAAAGTGAAGCTGAAAGAAAAAATTAAAGGAATGTGTTGCCAAATTTTCATGTCACTACCTAAACGAAGAGTTTCAGTCTGTAGGTCTTATTTTGGTCTTATTTTAGCCACATCCCTGCAAGTAAATGTGTCCTAAAGTCTGAAAATCAGTGTTTAACATTAAGAATTATCACATTGTTTTTGCAGTTACATTTTTTGTTTTTGAAAAAAAAAAGATTATATTATGATTTTATGCATGACTAACTGTTCAAAGTTATGTTTACCGTCCCTACCAATACATTTGGTAAAATTTCAGTACTGTTATGATTGTTTTGGTAGTGAATAGTGTCAAAATGTTCAATCATTTATTTAAATAAAATAATCACAAGGTATAGAGTCACTCAAAGCAAAAGGATTTTAGTATAAAGTCCAATTCAGTTACACTCTGACTTTGAGCCAATTCAGCAGAACACAGGTCATAAGGAATAAAGGTTAATGCATAGTGAATACATCTTTCAGAAGTGTTTCACTTCACTGAACAAATAATAAGACCTTACTAAACCCCCCCAAAATGTGTTCCTTAAAATAAAGTGTTACCACTTTATTCTTAATTACAGTGATGAAATGCTTCTTTAACCCATTAAACAGCCAGGGCATTTCAGAAGGTCCAAACCTTTATACCACACATCTATAACCTATGGATAACAAGTTTGCTCTGTAGTCCATGTGGTTACTGAACATTAAACCTTATTATATAAAGGGCTTTTATAGAGTTAATCAAAATCTGTAATCACACATATTTGAATGGCTTTACTGCCCACTAAGTCCACTCTATAGATCAGCAGGTTCAGACAGCACTCTCCCTTAAATTGGCCCCGTGTCATTTAAACATCCTCTTAACTATGAATGATTGCTTCCAAACCATTCAGACTACGGAAGCTGTCGCACTGTAATAATTCAGGAGCGAGTGTGTGAGGGGCCTGCCTTTACAATCCCTCTTTCACATTTATGAGGCTGGGGTTACGTCCCACCATGCTGTACATGGAGTAACCCCTAACAGCCTGCTGACCTTGCTCTCACTGCGGCCAGGGGCTTCCATAAGTCAGGTGGCTGAATGACCCCTGGCTCACGCTGCTGGACAAACTAAATGCATTCTATTTAAACAGCACCACGGCAAGCTTTTCCAGTTAAGCCCAGTTGGCCTGAATGTGTCATTGTCCAGGCGGCCATGGCGCTGGAGTCTTGGGCCGGTCAACAACTCACAACAAGCGCACTGTTCCAGCCCAGGGGCCTCGCTCTCAATTCCAAGTGTACGAGGGCCATCCAGGGGGCGAAAAAGGGCATAATTGCCCCCAGTGACCGTGTGTCTAGAGGGGAGCCGGGCAGGGGCTTGACCCCTGGTGCCGTGTCGGGTGATGGATGGCGGGTAATTATGGGTAAATAGGGGCGCCTTTGCACTGGCGAACAGTATTTCAGCTGTAAGCAGAGAGGAAGTGAAGAAGGTGGGAAAAAAAACAGCAGGCGTCTCTCTTCTTCTGGCTTGGGCTGCAAAACGGAGGGATGGAGGCATGGTGTTGATGCAGTGGGCAGATGGAGGATGGAGGATGGAATGATGATTCATCCTGAGGAAGTAGCGCTTATGTGTCAGGGATTATGCTGAGTTTGTTTGGAAGCGTTTGCCATAGCAACATTCAACAGCAGCCAATAATATTGGAGGGAAATGATGTTGTGCCTTGCTTTGTAGAGAGAAGTATTACAAACTGTCATTGCTATGATCTTGTGCTGACTATGTACAGTGTATATCTTTCCATTCACTCTTAAATACATGAGGCTTTCGTATATTCAGATGGGTGACAAATTAAAGGAAAATTTTGAACAAATGAGTAGAGAAACATAAGGTCCCTTATTCATCAATGTTGCATATATTTTTCAGTTTTCTTATTCATTAGTTTAACCTTTGGTGTACCTACTTGATCAAACACATCTGGTATGGGTGTATCTGCAAATTTGGGAATAATAAAACAAGAAAAAAAAAAAAAAAGCTTGATTTGCGGTCAACAAACCCAAACTAGTTTTAATATATCATGAGTAACACCAATATAAAGCAGAGTAAATAATAGGCTTCATTCACCAAGATCTTTCTAAGTTTTTACTTAATTTTGTTCTTATGAAAGGTCTTAAGAAAAAGTCTATGTCAGATTCATGACATGTTCTTAAACCAAAGAACTGTTCACACCATTGTGCTCTTGAGTGTGTGGAGGCTCTGTTCTTCCCTAAGAACAAACCACAAATAAGAAAACACTGGTGAATGTCAGAATCTTTATGAAAACAGTGTGTTTTAAGAAGAAATTTCTTCTTAAGAATGGCTGATGAAAGAAGCCCAATTATACTGATCATATGTGTACATGGCAAACTAGGACAAAAGTCAATGTATTATTTTATATGCACATTAGTATAAACAAAGGCTGCCACTATGTCATGTTCCATTTAAAGATATATTACACTGTGACTTTGTTTAATAATCCTAACATTGCAAAAAAAAAAAAAAAAACTAAACAAAAACAGGACAGCTAGTGCAACAGCACCTCATATTTAACAATCACATCATTCTCCTGTCCTAAAAAAAGATTTTTTCAAATTTTATTCTTTCCAATTGTTGGAATTTTAACATTACAAAGTTTTTTTCAGCAATGCACCCACTGCTCAAGCTCAAACTCTGCCTATGAGTTGGGCAGAACACTTAGAAACAATAGTGAGGGCTGAATACTGAAGACACTGTCCTAAATTATTCAGTAAGGTATTCAGAATATATTCAAAGTATTCAAAGTGTATATTTTTTTATCAAATATTCACTTATTCAAATGAAGTGACAAAATTCTCAACATTATTTTGGCTTTCAATGCCAACTTCAGTCCACTGCAGTCTCATAAACTACACAATTTTCCACATCCCAGTAAAAAATCTTGCAAATTTGACTCTAAAGTGGGTAGCTATATTTTCATTTAATGACAATAACTTGCTACAAAATGTCCAGTACATCACTGACCCTAAGCATATCCCTCATGAACTCTGTGTTCCATGATCCCTCAAAAACGTTTAGTAATGCTGACATTAATAACTGATCATCACCTTGATTTAAAAGCCTATTCAGGCTTTAGCAGAACTCAGTAACACCAAGCTTAACGCCTGATCATCACAATGATTTATCAGTCTACTCCGGCTTTAGCAGGAACTCCAATAATTAAAAAAAAAACAAAAAAACTTTATTTTAAATCTTAAGATTGCATCTTCACACCCTGTAAACTGATTTTAAAATACATGCACTGATGGTGTTTCTTTCAAAGACGGCATTTTTTAAAAAATTTTTATTGGGAGTCTAAGGCCAAATCCCATTTCACCCCATGCCCCTACCACTTAGCCCTTAGCCCTCTGTTTTGCACGTTCATGTCTAGGGTAAGGGTGTCCCAATTTTGGTTGAGATGGAGGGATAGGGCAGAGTGTTAGGGCTACATGACCCTCCACATGGAGTTTTATCAGAGGCTCACTCCAAACTGAGTGTTATCAGAAAACAAGGAACAACCAGCAAGATGGAGTGACCAAAGAAACCCACAAATGTGAGTATTTTCTCTGTTAGAATAAAATTACAATACAATGCCCATCGTATTATCTTAGTTTAATGTCGTTTCAATGTATTATGGTCGTTTTCTTCATAACAAGCATAAATAATTGCAAATGTTTCAGTAGCTAGCTAGCTAACTTCCTGTTCCACCTTAAATAGTCTAGCTGTGTTGATGCCTAAAGCGCCAGAATGTAACTGCTGCACCATTTAAGGTGGAATGGGAAATTTCCAACAAGAAGCTGGCGAATGGCGGTGGGCGATAATAAATAATTGTCTTAAACCCCCTCTTTGAAAGTGTATGATTCCCTAAATGTAACTAAAGCCCAGCAACGAGGTCACTGAACTTTTTTCTTCTCTGCTATCACTGAAGACGGACCAGGTCGCCTACAGAGCAGCGCTAGTAGCTGTTAATGTTTTTTAATTTGAGGGCCTACAAAATTTGTCCCATTTCGTAGTGCAAGACTTCAACTACTAGCCCCTTGTAACTCAGTTCAAAGGGGTTAGGGTGACACTCGAAAACAAGGGGTAGGGGTAAAAAGAAGAAATGTGATCGGGCCTAAAAGTATTCTCCTCAAAATGTAAAAAATAACTGCATTCTGAATACTGAATTTAAAACATGTAACTTGGTATTTAATTTCTGTGTTTGGAATACATATTCCCAGTACTTCTATTCTATTACATCCCAAAGGTGCCTACAAATATAGTCATTGGCTCACATGGTATAAAGTTTATTCATGTATTCAACTGATGCTCACATTTAAATCAGGGAGTAAATGAATCTTTTCAGTGCGTCACTTTTTTCAGTGCAGCTATTCACTTCGTGAGTCTTACACTCTCAGAAAAAAAGATAGTAAACGGTCACTGGGGTGGTTCCCTCAAGGGTACATCTCAGTACCTTTAGTCAAAGAACATATTTGTACCATAACCCATTGAAATTCTATTAGTAATTAGTTGTATTGACTCCACACACCCCGTCTCGTCTCCAGGCTCTTTATTTCATTGTTCTGTGTTAAAACATTAGGTTATGAAAATGTATAAATGTGTACCTGGAAAAACATAGTTAAGGTACACAATTGGCCCTTAAAACCACTGCTGTACCGTTGACGGTACATTTACATTGTTTGTACCTTGATTAATAAAAAATGTACCTGCACAGAATCTTTATTTCTAACAGTTTGTGATAGGTTAGCTAGACAACACAGTGTAAGTTAATGTTAAGAAAGAATAATCTTTCTTAGCACAGTAGCACAAACTTAAACACAGCACTGGTTTTGCCTTCCTTAAAATCATTAAAAATATGCACAGCAGTACAAAGTAGCTGACGACAAATAATTAGTCATATGCAAACATTTGAACAACCCAGTTAAATTACATGTTTGGTTGATTTTCAAGTGAAAACAGATCCTCTACACACAAAAACATTTGCATTTTCATTACAGTGTAAAATCTCCATTTATTTAACATATTTTTAACATATCAGAAAAAAACAAATTTAAAATGTGCCAACATTTGCACAAGCCACTTTGTTTTACTTTTTCCCAATATGTTTAATTCAGCAAACAGACTGCAATTGTGCATTAAAATGTGCAGCTGTCTGTCTTCTGTAGAGGATGTGTCTCTTTGAAAATCAATAAAAATCTTTCTTTTGACCCAAACTTCTGCATAAAACTTTATAATGCTGCATTTTGAAGTGTTGTTTTCTGCTTCTGTGACAAAAAAAAATGAGGCCATGAGCCTCTATCAACCTGAGATATGCATTTAAGGTTAAACAGCTTCAGAGAGAAATGTGCTCTAAAGAGAAATGCAAATAAAGTTATTTGCAAATGTGGCTCAGTCACAGCATGATGGAACTTAGCATTAGAACGTTTGAAGAACAGGAACTGAGTTTGTTCAGATGTTCAGATGATTAGTCAGTGTTTGCGAGAGCATCGGCTGCCTTGATCAAGCACAGCGTCCTTTGTTTAAGTAGAGTAGAAGTTTATTTAGGCTTTTGGCAGGCTGAGGTCAGACCTGTGGTCACACTTTTTTCACAATCTTCACAATTCTTGCTTCCTTTATCTTGATTATGGTTTGTTATAGCTAACTGTTTGATGCCTGCATTACTGAGAGTGGTTTGCATTTATACCCTTTCTCACCTCTCCTTTCTCTTTTTGTCCCATTTCCTTTTCATTAAAAGAATCCATCATTATTTGAAGCTTTAATTATTTCTTTCTTTTTTATTTCCTCTCAGTGCTTCCTAAATTTGATTTTTTTTTTACAACAAACACTTAAAAGCACATTTCAGCAAAAAAAATAAAAAATACATCAAAGGGAGAAACCAAAGTGTGGGTGTTGTGAATAATAATAAAAAACGCTCTGCAGTTAATTCTACTCTGCTTGATTTATTTGATTTCCAAAATTAAAGCTGTACTTTCACAGTTCCACTTACATTTTGAAAAATCATCAGCTTTTCTTATAAGAAGCAGCCGAGAGTTTTCATGGGTAGTAACTCAGCTGACCAATCGCGTCATTCAGGAAGCAAGTGAACTTTACTGTGTCACTAATAAGGCTATGAAATCGACACTTCACGCCAAATTTCAGCACCTAACATCCACCATCTGAAGCCATCTAAATTTGGAGAGACTAAAGTAAGTAGACGACGCAGTTAAAGACAGGAGTTTGGCTGTTGTAACGTGTGGAAAGTGCAGGTTTGAGTGCAGCACTGAAAGGGTGCGTGTGTGTGTGCATTTCTTTCATTAAACGGCTGCTCCAGTCACAGGAACACATATTTTAACTGCACTGTAATCCTCTGGCTGACGGTCTGAAATAACTGCAGGAATACATTAGCCTGAACAAACTGCCACTGAGGCTCGTGCTGGTTTCGCTGGTAGAGCTGGAAAGAGGCAGTGAACAGAGTGTGGAATGTGTTGCTGTGTTCAAAGAGAAGATGCCCTGCCGTGTGTTTGTGTAAGGGTATGTGAGTGTGTGTTATTTCCCTCACCACTACACAACAGAGTCCAAAAACAACTGTGCTTCAGTGAAGACAGTAAGGCATACTAGAACTTTAAACAGGCGAAAATAAAAAGTCTGAATCAGAATACAGCTCGAGAACTTTCTGGTGTGTCTGATCCGACATGAACCACATCAAATTTTCCAGTCCACGATCACCTACTGTTTTAAATAAAGCCAGACAAGATAGCACTATTACCTTATCACATAATAATTAAATAGAGTAATAATAATATGAAATACCGTGATATAATAAGTGAACCGGTTGTTGACAGTTGTGCCAAATAAATTCTTCTTTAACAAATTACTTTATCAGTGTGTTCTAAACAGCCAAAAGTGTTTTATTCTGAATAAACTTTCTATAATGCACTTCTATATGTCTAGAGCATTCATTTACTCATTACTTTGTACTTCCTTTGCATTCATTTCTTTAATCTGGCATGCTTTAATCTTGTGTTTAGCACTGAGATCCAGGAGGCTTTCACTTGTGAGAAAGTGAAATTGGGTGAGGACCTAAATGATGTTCAAACTCCACTAAACCCAACAGGAGCAGTAAGCAGTCAGGTCCCGTCAGGTTCAGGCAAATAGTTTAAGCTCTAACTCATACACACACCAGCTACAGTTTATAAATTGCTCAGGACATATTATATTTTTGCATTGTTTTTATTGTTCATATTTCACTCAGTTATTATTTGTATATATGTTCTATATTATAAATATAATTAATATAATTATAATATAATTTAAGAATGTAAGAGTACATATTTGTTTTTATTTCCTAAAAGAACAAGATTTTGTTTAGGTTTTAGGTATTAAGCTGTGATCACAACAAACGCAAATAAAATTTGCCTGATGAAAAATCCAAATCAGTGAGATGAGAATGGGAATTAGCTTCTGGTAATGGCCGTGTTTGTTTTGGAACGAGTTTTACCTTCTAAATATGTGAATCTGTGCAAGCTGTGGAGGAATAATGTTCCTTGTCACTCACAGTTGCAAAAATTATTATCTGAACTTTTTAAAACTGCTATTTTTATTTAATTATTGAGAACATTTTGTCATTACTAGTGTTTAGGCAAAGATAATAACCCTGCTTCCACTAGTGTGAGAGTAATTCATCAAGTTACATTTTTTTATACTAGTGTAAAAATTGTGTATTTTTAAAAACGATGCAGAATAATACTGAAATAACACAATCAAATTGAGGTGAAGTCTTAAATTTTAATATGCATCAAAACCTTGATGAGAGAGGTCAGTGTAGAATGGCCAGACTGGTTCCAGCAAAAAGAAAGTTAATAGTAATTCATGGCATGTCAGAATGCATAACATGTTAAACTTTGAGGAGAATGGGCTACAACAGCAAAGGACCATGTGGGGTTCCAGTTCTGTCAGCCAAAAACAGAAGGCTGAAGCTGCAGTGGGCACAGGCTTACCAAAACTCAACATTTGAACACTGGAGAAATTTAGCCTGTTCTGGTTAATCTCAATTTCTGCTGAGGAACATAGATGGTAGGTAATAACCTGCCTTGTGTCAACCATCCAGGCTGGTGGAGGTGGTATAATGGTGTGGGAAATGTTTTCTTGTCACACTTTGGGCCCATTAATACCAATCAATCATCATTTGAATGCTACAGCTGAGTATCATTACTGACCATCTGCATCCATTCATGGCCCCAATTTACCCATCTTGTAATGGCCACGCCCACCATGAAAACATACCATGTCACAAAGCAAAAGTCATCTCACACTCTTTTCATGAACATGACAATGAGTTCAGTGTTCTGACTTTCAGTGTTCAGTGTTCAGTGGCTTTTCCAGTCACCAGATCTGAATCCAATGGAACACATTTGGCATGTGGTAAAACAGGAGATTCACAGCATGAAAGTGCACCTGAAAAATATGCAGGAACTACATGATGCAGTCATGTCAACATGGACCAGAATCTCAAAGAAATGTTTCAACCATCTCCTGGAATTCATGCCATGAAGAATTGAGGCTGTTTTGACAGCAAAGGAAGGTCCTACACAGTATTAGTACAGCGTTCCTAATAAAGTGCTCAATGAGTGTATATTTGTATTCATTTATGTTTTTATTGTTTTTTTATACTGTTCTTTTTGTGCAAAGTTCAAGATGAGATTAAGACAAAACAACTGTGTGCTTAGTCACATGATTCATAACTTGTCCAGCATATACCTGATCAATGTGCACAGAGGTCAATGAGTAAGACATCTGCACTGAGAAGGTCATTTATACTGTACCTTCTATAAGAAGTTCTTGTCCATGGCTACCCAGCAGAGTACGACTTAGGAAGGGCGCAAAGTCCACAAAAATCTCTCTCAGTAACGGGGCCACCTTCTCCAGGGCACGCTCCAACTTAGTGGTGATACTGAGAGAGAGAGAGAGAGAGAGAGAGAGAGAGAGAGAGAGAGAGAGAGACATTACTGTAATATTAAGGCAGAACAAAACATGGGTGCAGTATTTGCTAAGCCATAAGCTGACAGCACTCCAGGGGGCACAAATTTTAAAGAAGTAAAGGCAGTTAATGAGAACAGAGCTGCAGAATGTTAAGTGGTGTGATTTTTCCCCAAAAGTATGGACTGCCAATGTCACCTACTGGATAGGTCTCTCACTATTCTGTGTCTAGTTTTGATGCATTTTAAATTGGAAACAACATTTGTAGTGACTCTAAACTCGAACTGTGTTAGAATGAATGTGATCTTTTTTTTTCAACATTCTCTAAAACCTTGTCAATCAATAGCAACAAAAGCCTGTGACAATAGCTATGAACGGATGCATTCATAGGCAAAGCATGGATAGGTCAATTGATCAATGATTACAATTTCTGTGCGCACTATATGATGGAGAAAACTCCATCAGCCCTTTTCCGCAGGTCTGCTAGAGGCCGTTATGTAGGTGGAACGGGTATTGACCCAGAAATATTAATTGATATAAGCAAATAAAATAAAGAGAGCAGGGGAGGGGTCGGAATCTCCTGCTGTGAAAACAATTCACACCTCGCCACAAGAATGGCTGTAATAAAACAAAACGGACAGCACAACTGCAGCTTTCTTCATATCAAACAATCATGTGCATCTGCCACAATTTAAAAAATTATAATAAAAACACAATACACAACAATTTTTTTCTTCATTTAATGTTTTAGATTTAAAATAAAATAAATAACTAAAAAAATTATGACAAGTTAAATAAACCAGATTCTGCACTATTTTTATATGACTATTCAAATTTAAGCAAATGTGTGATATTCATCATGTTAACTCCTTTAAATATCAGAATTATTACCAATTCTAAGGCTTATTTTTCTGTAACAGGGACAATGCAAACTGGATGACTTATTCTTAAGTTATAGAAGTATAATAAAACTTTGGGCCCACCAGTGGGCCCTGGCCATTTAAGGGGTTCAGGCCGGTATAAAAAGGTCAGAGTTTTGTTCTTTTTTTTATCTCTTCCACTGAAGCTTATGTCCAGATGACTCTCAGGAGGGCTTGATCTACTCATCAAAGGCTTTTGCACTTGTGGGGTTCATGCAAGCCTGAGTGTCATTAAAATAAAAAGTGGACATACAAAATTCAATAATTCATAAAGAAGATTTACTCTTCACTCAGATTTTTACGCTGGTAATACAATGTTTAATACAAAAATTGCATTAAACTAGAGAAGAATGCAAAATAGAAGCAATTTCATTAATGGTCTCAGACTTTTGGACTCCACTGTGTATATACATAGTATACTGTCACTATCCAAAGAAAAACAAGTATCTCCAAAATGACAGCTTTCCAGTAGAAGCAAAAACATTCTTAAGTTTTAATGTAAATTAATGTAAAGAGATTTCATTCCAAGCTATTTTGGATCATTTCTATTGGTCTATTTGCCATAAAATCTTCACACAATATAAAGGCAGTTCCAGGTTTAGGCTGAATCTAGGTCTGGGAAATCAACGCTTAACGTTAGCTTAATCTTATCATTACCATTATGCATTAGAACAATGGGTGTCCATATGGTATATTTATCATTAAGTATCTTATTTGCGTTGTCTTTCACTTCATGCTGACCATAGATTAGATATAATAGAGAGAGCTCCTCATACAGTGCTCAGTTTTGCTACATTGTGAGCTTTAGGTCAATAGAAATGTACAAGCACAGTTAAAATGCTGCTGAACTGCGGGTTAGCTGGAGTGATTTTGTTGAAGTGGAAGCTGCTGCTGATGTAGCGCGAGTGTCTGAGCCGCAGGTTAGGCAGCAGAGCCGCTGCAGCCAGACACTTTCATCATTGACTTCACACTCGCCGTAAGTGCTGTCGGTTACTGCTGCCATGGCAACTGATTTGCGATTCGTAGTGCAAGAGAGGAGGAGAGGAGCGTGTGTGAAGTGGAGAGACCCCCAGAGAGAAAAGAGTGACACACAGACACATACACACACACACATACACATACACACATGCACACAGTCAAGCTCACGCTTTCCCTTCTGCAGTCACAGTGGCTGGGCTCTGTGATTTCTGTCACAAAGTGTTAGATGAGCACAGCGGATGGTCCTAAGGTCAGAATGCTCCACACCCACACATGTACACACACACACATTCTCCCACCAATTCTTTTATATTAGCACTTACACTAGCTCGCTTGACAGTTTACACACACACAGAACTCCCTCGGTGATGTGTAAGGTGCAGGATGTCTTGTTTGTTGCAACCTCCACAACAATGACAAAAGCAAACCACATGATCTTTCACCTCAGCTGGAAACAAAAGAAAGTGTCGGAAAGCGGCTAATGGCTGGGGTTGAGTGCAGACCCCCTCTGGTGGCAATGTTCTGCTGCTGCTATTATATTTGTTATGGAATGACACACATTCTTGATTTTAGAAAATGCCAAGTTGATGCCAATACATATGTTCATTACGATGTATGTAACTAACTATATGTAATAATAATATGTATGTATTTGTTATACATGTGTAAGTACCTGTAAGTATATATATATATATATATATATATATATATATATATATATATATATACATATATATATACATATATGTGTGTGTGTGTGTGTGTGTGTGTGTGTATCAATTTAAAAGTTAGCTGCTGTGTTCAATTGATGCAGAAAAATGAAAAAAAAATTGTGAAACATGGTTTATGATCACTGACAATGACATATATAAATATAACAATACAACAGTGATTTTAAGGTCCAGTTGTCTACCTTAAATAAGTTTCTCCAGGTTAAAAGTACATATTTGTATATATTCATAACCTAACATTTTAATACAGAACAATAAAATAAAAAGCCTGGAGACATGACGGGGTGTGTGGAGTAAATACAATTTAGAATATATAATTTCAATAGATTATGTTACAATTATGTTCCTAAATTAAAGGTACTGAGATGTACCTTTGTGGATACCACCCCAATGACAAGAGAGGGCCCAATGACAGTTTCATACCATTTTTTCTAAGTTCATGTCCTGACAACAATGATATGTGTAACTTTTATGTACTAATAAAAATACGACAATTCTGAAATTATACTTTATCTTAAACTCAGTAACTAAAAGCAACAGTTCTGCACTATGTTAGGGTTAACCCTGTTTTTCTCCATACATTTTGGCATGAAACTGAAAATGAACAGAATCAAAGCAACACACACATGAACCGGAGGCCAGATGTCTGCCAGAGAATTTAATTATAAATATTTTGCATGTTGGAAGACATTTGTTGCCATGAGCAATAAAGAAGGCATCAAGAAGCAGATACACATAATGTTCAATCTTCATTGCGTTACACACACACACAAACACACACACACACACACACACACACACACAGACACAAACACACCTACTGCGCTGTGACTCACCTCATGTTCTCCATGGTGTCTTCAGGCATTGGACCCACAGTCTGCACCGCAGGCAGGTTCTTACTGGTGGCCCCATTCACAAAGCTTGAGGAAGATGAGCAGGAGGAAGAGGGAGGATCTGCAGCTCCTGTTAGACAGAAAACGGAGAGAAGTGGTCACAGAAATGCCCACCATTCAGTGCTCTCTAAGCAGCCACAGTATGTAAGTACAATAATCTGTACAATAAGGGAAATAAAATATATATGTTATTTGGCAATACATAATGTGATCATATCTATTATTTTCTTGGTGTAGGTGCATGGAACAATAACATTTACGATAGAACACACACAGGAAATCAAGTGCATACTATCAAGTGCATAATATTAGCCTAAATCCTCAGAAGTCATAGTTATCACTCTTCTGTGACAAAAATAGCATGGTGTAATTTGTTGTTTATTTTTTATTTTATTTTTTTTACGTTAATCATTTCTCACTTATTTTGTTGAAAGTAAAGACTCTAAACTTTCAATCGGTACCACTTTTGTGTTTGTTAAGTAGAAGAAAACACATTTTGCTATGATTTAAATATGAAAACTGGTTAAGTCTTGCTTTGTGAAAAGCATAACCATCCTTTATGTTTCCCACGTTTTTTTGTCATTTCTCAAGACCAAAACAAATGGAAAAATGCCAGAACACTTGAAAGTGTTGCAAAATCAATGTAAACTAAATGTAATGTAAATGTAATTGCAGAGCTCTCTATGTAATTCAATATGGGATTATGTAATTATATTTGAATAGTACAGTGAAACAAAACTTGAAGCAAAGTGAAGCAAACACCCATAAAACATCTGAGAGCATCTGTACACATGCGATTCAGAAAAAAATAAATAAAACAACAAAAAGCAAACAAAGCACTAAAAAACTCTTTCAAAATTTTTATGCCATCAGCAGGCTGTCACCAAACCCCCTAATGTCACTCTGTCCAATTATGACATATTTCGAGCAGGAAACAGCACAAGTACATCAAGAGCAGCTATCAAGCACCAATCAGCCTCCTCCCCGCGAGAGATTTGATCACTGTCTACATTCTCCTCATTTCTGTTCCTGTCAAAGCCTTGTCTCGGCGGCATCTCCTTTAGCTCCCAACGTGTGATAGATATATCATAGGGATGGACTGTCATCGCGTGAAAGCGCGAGGCGTCGCGAGACAGCGGAGGACAGGAACTCTATTACACAGCCGTCACTCGACTTGGCAGGAACTAGCATCCCTCAGAGAACAGAAACAAGCAGGAGAGGTGAGGCTAGGCTAGGAGAGGAAGGCAGAATTCGGTCAAATCCGAAATCCATTCCACCCTGCCTTCCCTTGCGCCCTTTCCTCAGAGTGGAGGGATCTAGCCAGGTGTCAGTAATGCACCCTTAGTTTGGCTGCAATCCTCTTTTATGCATTTAGCCATTTAAAATTGATGCTAGAGGGTTAGTGAGCTGTAAAAAGACTCCTTTGAGTCTGACAAGTTCTGATGACTTTCTCAGTGCTTCAACACAAAAGGTAATCTTCCCAGTAAGATGCTCAATAGGTGTGCTTGACAGTGTCAAAGTTAAATAAGAAATAAGGCAGACTGGTGAATGGGTTAAGACCACTTCACAGGGTGCCCAAGGCAGAGATTAGCTGTTAGCATAACCAATGTCTCTCTGCTATTGTTATTGAACATAAAAATCTATACTGGCCTGGATTACACATGGATATAACAGGCTAATAGCCTTGAAATTACATACAGACCCTATCATAATGTGAATCTAAGTATTATAATATTGCTTTTCCCAGCAGGCACGGACTGGATTAGCTCTGGCTGCGGGTGAGCTCACTGGGCCAGTGAAGAGAGACCTCTAGTGGACACTTCCAGAACTTCCTCAAGAGTAAAATCTAATTTTCTGAGCCCCAACCGTTTTTAATTACGGTATTCTAGGAATGGCATCAAAGGCAAGGATATTTTCAGAGGTAATTCACTTAAGTAGGCCTCCTTCATTCAAACTAAGTGCTAATTAACAACACAGAGAGTGATTGTGACTATTATATCTGCGATTAAGAGGAGAGGCACTTAAAGGGGTGGAAAAAAAGGAACAATTTCTCCCGAAGGGGTCTTAACTGAGAAAATAAAAATGTTAACTGTGTTTACCTGTGGTGTTGATCATGCTTTTAGGCGTAGCCGAAGCTGCAGCGAAGATGTTAGGGGTGCTGCCTGAGGCCGGGGCACTAGAGGAACCAGAACTGACCACGGTGTTGACAGCCATGCTGCCTGCTGGAGGCTTCTTGGCTTGCACTACCACACTCCTGCAAGGGAAAGACAGAGAGAGTTAGAGCTGCTGCTTACATCAGTTACAATGCATCATCATGAATATCACACTTTCTGGAAGCAAATTTTCATGCATTAAAGCTAAAGCTGTGTCTAAGTTCCATAGTGTTGTAGTGGTTCTTTAGACTAATGTGATAAAAGAACCACTTTTGGTTCCACAAAGAATCTTTCAGTGGATTTTAGTGTACCATATGAAGAACTGTACCTAATGAAAAGGTTCTATACTATTTTTGGTCTAAGAACCATATGTCCAAGGCAAGAATGGCTTAAAAAAAACTTTATGTAAGCATACAATGCACTGCTCAGACTATGTACTAGAACTGAGAAAAATGTTAAATGTTGCATATTATTGTGTAACATATTACATTACAGTTACATATTTTTAAGTTGCACTGCCTTCATACACTCTGTCCTGACTCCAGGCCTTTTATTTTATTTTTGTTTTAAACTGCTAGGTTATTCAAAAAATGCAAATGTTTCACCTGGAAAAGACCTTTAAAATTCTGAAGGACCGCATTATACTTTCAGGGTACATTACACTGTTAGGCCATAAATGTACCTGTACAGTCTTCTTTTGTCTAACAGTGTTCAGGAGAACACAGCACAAACTGATGTAGTTAAAAGGACTGATGGCAGCAAGGAGCAACAAATGTTAGTGTATTTTATTTGGCAGCTTTATTTGGAGGCTATTCAAGGCGGGTTCCTTGGTGGGTAGAAAAGAAAGAAATCACCCGTGTTTCTTTGACAACATCAAACTAATGACTATTTTCTCAGAGCAACAACTTTCTATGTCAACAACTTACTATGTCAAAAATAATGGCTTATTACCTTGACATGATATAATCTTGAAATCTTAAAAATTAAATTATTTTTTTTACATACCATGTTGGAATTTTATCTGAATAACTGCAAATCTCAAGAAAATAAGTCATTATTTCACAATAGCAAGTCAATCTTTTGAGAATACAAGTTATTATTTAAAGATAGTACAACAATAATTTGAGAATGTCACTATTATGAGTTAAGTGAACTTCTATAGAGTATAAGTCAATATCGTGAGATACCAACTCAATATATGTGGAAGATGAGTCATTATTTTGAGATACAAAATGTCTTGATTCAAATATGCACATATTTCCATATGAATATTACATATTACATCAACTCACTGAATTTTATTATATAACGTTTGGCATCAAATATATTGATGTAATATATTTCACTCTTGTGGAAATTCTGTACGCATTTGAATTGAGAAAGTGTGACATGTGATTTATCCTTTTGGTTTAGCACAAAATATTATTGTTCAACTTCAGATGACTATACAAATCCAGACATTACATAGTAAAGTACATACAGTAGTGTGTAGCACAAAAATATAGTGCACAGTGCCCACTGAGACAGGGGATAGCATTACTGCTAGACTACTTACTGTACTTTGGGTGAACGACAGGGGATAGCATTACTGCTAGACTACTTACTGTACTTTGGGTGAACGACAGGGGATAGCATTACTGCTAGAGTACTTACTGTACTTTGGGTGAATGCACTTAACCAATCTAAATTACATGGATATTTATATGCGGTGTTTATGTTTCCAAACAGAGCGGACTGAGCTGGAAAAGAGGCAGGTCAGGTGATCTTCACATGATGGTGCCCAGACCTGCAGGAACAGGAGCAGGCCTGAGAGAAGAGTAAACATCCTGGCCTCGTGTGTGTGAGAGTGTGTGGGTAGATGCTCGGCTGTTTCCCCCTAAACCACACTGAGTGGCCACTGTGGGCAGTTCGCTCAAACAAAACGTCAAATTCAGAAAGCCTGCCATCAAAAGCCAACACTTCACCGGCGCACTTACCCTGATGTTACCAAACCATGCGGACACACTCTGCCTCTGTGTAATCCAGGAAATAAACCCTGCTTTCATTTCAGCAAGGACAAAGATCGGACCACACAAAGTGCATGCAGAGATTTTGGCTTTTGCTGAATCTCATGCTAGCATGCATAATACCACTGAAGTGCAGAAACTACATTCACGTGGAAACTGTTGCATCTCAGCTGTAAATTTGTATGACTTCTATTAAACAATGTCCATCAAAAAGCAACAGTTTGCGATTTAGGTTTATTATGAAAACCACAAAAAAATTAAAATTAAAATTAAAGCCAAGAATATAAGTTTTGAAATGTAGTTATTTGGAGACCTCTCTGGTGGAAGAGTGTAATTGCATGCCATATGTTGTAACATCAGTTGTGCTTTGGATCCTTTCCCTGAGTGGATGAATCTGATGATGGCAAGCACACTGAGAGAATATTCAATGAGAACTTAGTCAAAATTGGTGAAGGACATGTCTTCTGAAAATGTAAGTAAATTCTCTACTACTAACATGAAGTACGTTAACTGTCTACTATTACTAATGCTGATTTTGCCAGTTTGTTTGTGTGTGTTGTTAATATTTAAAAATATGTACAATGTTCTAAATGTACACAAAATTCAACCTGGCACCTCTAACGTTTTTTTAAATGACTATTTCAGACTTTACTGGGTGCACACTCACCATCTTTTAGTATTTTTCTCTCAAATTATTCAGCAACTTCTGGAAATTATTCAGTAACTACTATGAAACTAATATGCATGTTATGTAGATATGATAGGCCCTTAGAGATGAAGGGGTTACCCCCTTAAATGGCAAGTTTTATTATACACTTTTTATTACACATCTTCTCTAGCTCAACCAGTTTTCAAGTCCCTGTAGTTACTGCATATTAATCATCTAAGCGTTGGCTTCATTAGGAGATGGCGAGTTCGATCCCTGGTGATGCTACAGCCACAGTATGTGGTTGGTGTAGAGTAGTGGGTAACACCTTTGCCTTCTATGCTGTAGACTGGGGTTCAATCCCCTGCCTGGGTAAGCACCCTACACTATACCAATAAGAGTCCTTAGGCAAGACTCTTAACACTACCTTCGCCCACCTGTGTAAAAAACAATCAAATTGTAAGTCGCACTGGATGAGAGTGTCAGCCAAATGCCATAAATAAATGTAAATGTAGTCAGGAGTCCAAGAGAGCACATTTGGCCTCGCTCTCTCTGGGTGGCTGGATAGGATGTAGTCATCCGATGGTAGTCAGCGCAAGTGTAACAGATAGCGTAGCTGACGTAACAGATCTGGCGGTTGGAGCTTTCCTCCAAGCGCGTTTGGCTGTCCCGTGACGTTGCGTGAGTGGCAGTTTGTAAAAAAGCGTTGGTTGGTTTCACAGGTCTTGGAGGAAGCCTGTGCTAGCCTTCACCCTCCTAGCATTGGTAGCGGGTGGAATTGGAGACGACTAAATTGGGGAGAAAATCGGGTAAAACAACCGAACAGGGTCGGACAAACATCTGGTGTTGGGTTGGGTTCGGGCCAGTTTTTCATAATAGACATTGTGCTCTGCTCAGGTTTGTTTTATAATGAGGGATTTTGTTTATATGTTAGATTTGTTTGATTTTAAGGATTATGTCTACATAAATTTCACATATTTTCTCTCTCTCTCTCTCTCTCTCTCTCTCTCTCTCTCTCTCTCTCTCACAACATTCCAAAATTATAGTCTATAATTCCATTCAGCATAGCTCCAAAATATGATGAGTGGGTAAATGTGTCCCTGAATGACACCAAGTTTTAAGTTCAACTGTACTTTAGTCACACCATGGATGATGAAGGAATATGTAAGGTTGGAATGCTTACACCAGATATTTCTTTTTGCCCAAATGAATAAGCATTCCTGCAGTAGCAGCAGTAGTAAGACAAACTTCAGAGAAGCAGGGCCAACAGGTGATCAGAAGAGGGTGGATGCTGCTGTGCAATTCCACAAAAATATACTGATATTATTCCATGTATTGGTGGATTACAGATGTGTTAAATACCAGTTTATCTGAGGAAAATTTGTCTGTCAATCAACTCCAGCCATGTGGGTATGGGTCAGGATTCAGGCTTCAATTGTAATGCACATGTAGACCTCAGAGCAAACTTTTCAGCAATACAAACCAATTTTGTGATTTCTTGCTCAAAAATGCAGTTTTCAACTCAAACAAAATAAAAAATCTACAAAGTTTTTAAATGCTGTCCTTTACATATTAAATAAATGCCACAACAGCACTGAGAAATTACAGAATTAAAGCAGGAGATCTGAGATAGAGCCACTGTTTTATGACCTTAAAGGGTTAAATAACACCTTACTTTCTTTCATAATAGATTAATTTATCTCAGTTACTTTCCGATTAGGAAAGAAAAGAAAACCTGCCAAGGGGCTCTTAACAGTACAAACAGCTACTTGCTAATCCTTCAGCACACTTTGCTTCAAGTCCATTAAAGTGTCTCTTCTGGTATGAAAACCATTATTAATGTTATTAAGTGCCATAAACAAATAATTAAGAAGCTTAAAGACCAAACAGAATGTCATGTCCTTCTTGTTGAGTGTCCAGGCATCTAAATGGCTTGTTCATGGTTCTCCTGATTGTCTCCATCCATCTTGTTGCTGGTTGTTCTCTTCTACACATAACTGTCTTTTATGAGAAGAACCTACTCATTGGAATATGTCCAAAATAAGACTAGTTATCCAGGGTATGTGGGAGAGGTGAGGTTTGACCTGTACGCTTAAAAACGATGGTTCTTCAAGGGCTCTTCAGTAAAGAAAATGATTCTACACAGAACCATGAACACTAGATTAAAGGATGATTAAAGGGTCCTTTGCATCATGAAAGGATTCAGGTTTATGGATAATTTCTTTGTATGGTTCTATATAGAACCTGTTTGAAAAATGTTCTGCTACTGTTATGATATCTAGCCTGTAACAATAGAAGAAACCTTTTTGGTGCTATTTAGAACACTTTTCAAAAATGGTTCTATGTAGCACCATACGCCATCAATTTGAAGAACCCTTTTGCAAGAACCCTCTAATCATGCAAAGGGTTCTTTGAGTGCTCATGGTTCTGTACAGAACCATTTTCTTTACTAAAGAACCCTTGAAGAACTATCCTTTCTAAGTGTGCTCTTATAACAGAAGAACCATGTTTGGTGCTGTACAGAACCCTTTTCAAAAAGTATGTATATAGAACCATCTACAGCACATTCTCTATCACTCTGAACCCTTTCATGATGCAAAGAACCCTTTAATCATGCCTTTGAGGTTTTGGTTGTATGTAGAACCATTTTCTTTACTTAAAACCCCTTGAAGAACCATAATTTTTGTGTTGTGCAGGTCAGGGATCCATATGATCCATAATTTTGCTGCCCAAGATACTCTCAGAAGTTTCTGTCAACTCCCAAGTTCAAAAGCATCAAAGATCTTGACTACTGGATCGTTTGTTGTTAATAAGAGATCAAAGTAGGAAATAATTACATGTAAATAATAATTTGCCAGTTTTATTTTCCAAACAATTGTTAAAAGCACATCTTTGTGCAAAAGTGGTCCAAACTCTTGAAAGGTCTGAGATCATTCGGCCTCATTCAAAAATATCTTAAGTTTTTTCTTCAGTTTGTTCTTGAGAAAGGTCCTAAACTCACAAGTGTTCTCTGTTCTCACCTAAGAACAAATCCCAAATGAGAAAACATTGGTGGATGTCAGAATCTTCATGGAAATTGAGCAATTGGGTTTTAAGAAGAAACTTTGATAACACTTTTTATGAATGTCACATTTGTAAGCATCTATAAATGCATTTATAACATGTTATAATGCATTCACAAGTATTGATAAAATGAATTACATTGAATTACACTTCATAGCCATGTTTATTATACACTATGAATTGTTAATGCAATGCATTATAAACACTGATGGCAGCACCAGTTTAAACTCTGAAATTTGAAGCCTGTAATGAGCTTTATTGTGTATGTTTTAGTGTTTCAGTAAATTCTTCAGTAAATACTTCAACTTGAAGCCTCACTCTTAACACTAGTGGAGACTTTATTACAGTATGCTTCACTTTACTCAGAGCAGACTAATACAACTTATGAGCTCTGATAAATTGTTACAAAGAGTACTTAGTTAACAATTCATAATGCATAATAAGCATGGCTATAACGTGTAATGCATTTTTATAAATATGTACAGCCATGTTTATAATGCCTTAGGAATACATTATAATATGTTATGAATGTGTTTATAGATGCTTACAAATGTGACATTCATAGAAAGCGTTACCGAAATTTCTTCTTAAGAATTGAGTCAGTGAATGAAGCCCACTGCTGTGAAATTTAATAAAGCCTTTATTTTATGCCATTATTCTCAAGCTAGTCACAAATCCTGTCACAAATATTTACACAATATTGTTCTGTTGGTAAATGTGTTAATTGCAACCCAATAAGGAAAACATGCTCATGTATATGGAGAAGAGTCTGGTGTTCCAATTTTTTTTGGATTAGCAGTCTAACTGCAAGCTATATGGAGGATGGGTTCCTCTTATAAGACTCTGTTCATCCTCATGCTTGCAGTTTTTCTTGTGACTGCTGCCCTCAGCAGTACACATTAAGGGCTTGGACTATATTCCTGGAAAGCTTTGTGACAATGTCTGTAGCAAAATGAACTACACAAAATAAATAAGCTGAAATGGAGGTGAATTAAACCCAATCTTATAGCACACATTTATCACTGTTTCATACTACTGTTTAAAAGAGACTTTTAAAGCAGTCTTATTTAACTGAAACAACGCCATCAATTATCTGTCTTTGGTTTAAAATTCTAGCTTCGAACATCTAAGCTTTCATCTTTAACATAGGCATCCCACTTGTGCCATCTGCTTAGCTGATTAAAATAAAGGCTCTAAATATAGACACTAAGCATGTTATCTTATTAAAAAAGCCCCAATTATCCCAATTAACTTACTAAAAGGAGCCCAAACCATGTCCATAATTTCCCCTAGTCTATTTATACTCATATTTAGCAGAAAATCACATGGCTTTCACGGGTGCAGGGATGAATCACCAATATATTTAGAGCTTGAGAGGGTCACGAGTTAGCAATAAACTCTTGACCCAAACTAAGAAGCCTTATAATAACAGGGAACTGAAGTGTAGAGATAAAACAAAGTTGAGATTTCTATGCTTATGATGAGATGATTAGCATATGTGCAGGTAAGTTTGAGAGTATATAGGTTTGTATGTGCTCATGTGCATGGATATGTGTTCACATGCATATACAAAGAACATGTATGAGTGTGCATTCGCACATGCACGTAAGTAGTATCAGCGCATGTATTTGTTTGCATTTACTCTTATCTTGTCTGCAGTTACAGATAGAGCTGAGAATGTGTGTGATGCAGTACAGGTCTGACTGAGCTGTCACCCGTTAAGCCTGCAAGTGTACAAGTCAAACCCTCAGGCTGTGCGTGTTAACAGAAGAGACAGTGTACAGAGAGCACAGAGACACATTCTGCATCTGCTCTGCTTTTCCACCACACATCCTCCAGCATCTCCTTTAACCCTTAGAAGTCAAAGATATTATTTCTATTATGCTGTAGAACACAAAATAAATTGCCAATTAGGCCACAAAATTCAATGCCATGAATATGAGAGAAAAATGTAATAATGAGTGTTTTTCAAACTTTAACATATCAACTTAAATGTTTTCATTTTATTTTTTTCATTCAAAAGTTTCAAAGGCTTAATCCTCTTGAATGGATTATTATGGTTATCAAATGTGTTATTATAATGTCGAGTTCATATTTTTCCATTGAAAGCACAAGCTTTGTCAGTAGGTCCGAATAAAGTGACTGAAGAGATGCCACATAGCAGCTATATTTCGGTATGTTACGAATGAGCTTGAACCTACCACTATCCATCCAACTATACATTCTCTAAGCCACTTATCCTTCTATCCCAGCATGCATCGGGTGAAAGGCAGGACCCTGGATAGGTCAGCAGTTCATTACAGGGCAGACAATTTAGCATGTCCAGTCAACCTGACTGCATGTCTTTGGATTGTGGGAGGAAACCCACACAAAAACTGGGAGAGCGTGCAACTCCACACTGAAAAGACCCTGGTTGCCCGACCAGGGAATCGAACCTAGCTGTTGATATGATGTAACAGCACTTACCATTGTGTTGTGCTGCCTACCACAATCAAATATATGAAAATATGATAATGAGAGGATGTGTCAGAGAGCAGAAGGCCAGTGCACGAGCCCCAAATACTAACAACAGCTTCGGGAAGTGGCTTGAATCCACGCTGCCGATAACAAACTGCTGGCTAAGCTGGCTCATCTTAGGAGCATCTGAGCTAAGAAGGAGAACCTTCTCCCCCTGTTTCCTCATCCTTCACATCCCACTCTAATACCACCAACGTCAAATGGTGTGGTCCTGCAAATGCGCCCCTAGATGTTAGCACAAGAAGCTAGGATTAGCTTGGGGAGAAGGCTCAAACAGCTGAACACACAGCTGCACAGGTTCATTCTGGCTCATTGAAGCTTCAATGATGCAAATTTAGAGAATAAAGACTCAAATCTGAGAAGATAGATGTTTTTTTGTGTGTGGAGCTTTTAGCTTTAGCTATTTTCATTTATACCATTGTTAGCACCAGAGGATAATAGTTGTGTAGCAAGAGGGCTAAAGCACTAGCTATTCCAGCTCACTGAGGCTGCCCTAAGGCAAGCTTAGAGAACAAAGACTCAAATCTGAGCGAGTGAAATCCAGTGACTGGTGCCAGAGCGACAGAAAGACTGAATTTTTCTAATTATTAAAGTCATGGTGGGAGTTGAGTTTCTGTTCTGTCTTGCAGGGTAGTGGGGAAAAGGGTGGGGTTTAGAAACAGTGCCCTAAGTATGTATTTGCATGAATCTGCATATTTACAGATCTTCACAATCTTAATGAGTGTTCAGGATTAGAGATCCTCTGATGCCATTTTTAATAGTTTCCTGTGTTTAACAGTAATGCTTTAAACATATTTAACAATTCATTCATTCAACATAGATTTGTTAGGTTTAATTTATGACTTTAGGGGTATGTTATAAGTCATCATTAACATCTAGTAGAACATCTAACATGTAGAAGCGATACAAAATGACTTAGAATGAAAGTATATATATATATATATATATATATATATATATATATATGTGTGTGTGTGTGTGTGCATGTGCATGTGTGTGTGTGTGTGTGTGTGTGCATGTGTGTGTGTTTTTCCTTCTCCTGTAAAGTTACTTATATTGGTATTTTGTTCTGAAATCTGACAATTTGTTTTTGAATTGCAAGTGAAAAAACTATTTAAAAAAAAAAACACGTATTTTGTTTGCTCACATTGCTCAATAATTTTGCACAGTACTGTCCATCTACTTCCACATTACCAAAACATATATCAATCTAATTTAAAAATATTAATATTAAGAAAACTTTCATAATTTATCTGTGGCCATGCACCAATAAATGACACACTGAAGAGAAAGTGATATCATTTAAGATTTAAAATAATTGAACATTGATCATTTGTTGCTTTCTCTATCTTTGACACCTCACCATAAAACATCACTTAAATTTAAATTAAGATCTATAGTTTAATAAATTCAGCTAATAACAAAATTCCTTTTTTGTTAAAAGCTCACAGAAAGCTTACTGTCGTATTTGGCCACAAAAGAAAAAATGCTTTAAAAAGTTTTTTTTTTTTTTTTTTTTTGCTAAAAGCAATACGTAACTTATGGACTTGAACTATGCTTGGACATGAAGAAGTGTTAAAATAGCCATGGCCATGTCCACACTGCACCAATCTCAAGCAATGATACTGTTTAAACGCCATTACATGATTACTAAATAGTAGTAACATAATTACTTTACACTTTAATTGCATTCTAAACAACATATTTAAGTCTATACTTTTGACTTTTTCTCTTTGTTTCAATGTAAACTATAAAAATGCCAACATTTAAAGGACTGTGTCTTTTTGTAAAATACGACTGTAAAAACAAGAAAAGCCTTTCATCAAATTAAAATCATAAAATATCTCTGTATCCTCAAGTACAACTGTGAGATGGACTACAAGCTTACTATGTGCACTTTAAACAGCTTGTTCAGATGAGTTATGAGAGAGAATGAATCAATCTAAAATGACAAAATGCAGTTGCCCTCACCTCTATGAGCTGTAACTGTGAAGGCTGTGAACTGTCTGAAGGTTAAATAAGGACAATATACAGTACACAGTATAGTCCAGCAACACTGCTGACCCTGATACACTCATATCAGCATAACACACATGACCATGTCAGGGTCACTGCTGTGTTTAGAATGGTGCACAAATAAGATCAGGTCTGCAGTGCCTGCGGTGTAGAGGAGGTCTGATAACTCAGACGGCAACAGATGGACTACAGTCTATTCCTGCAAACCTGCAAGAAAGTGTTTCTGATAAAATGGCCATTGAATGTAGGCACAAGATCGTGTTGTAATAAGCATATATTTACCTCAGAAATTACATGGAAACATTTCATTAAACTGCATAAACTAATATCTTGGTGAGTAGATTTAAGTCACCTTTAATCTAGTCAGTGTATCTATTTCCCATTTTGAGAAATATTGTGCTGTTAGCAGGTTTTTCATTTGATTTCAATCATTTTATTCCACTCGCTCACAATGTCTTGTTTCAGGACATACTATAGACATTTCTTAGGATTTGATTTTTTTAAGAAATGATGCTTAAAATGCATCTGCCAAAAGGAAATAAGAGTTCCACTACAGAAAATAACTTAAAATAAGCAGAAATGAAAATTATAGAAATTGCTGTGGAAAAACAGACTGAAGACATTTTTAATGCAGTCAATACATCTAATATTTCTCATTTTGTGATTGCTGAATACTTGTTTAAAGTTACATAGAGATATTATTCCAGTGGTAGATAATTTTGCTTGTTTTAAGAAATAATGTAGATTATTTGTTTTAAGAAATAATGCTTGAGCAAGCAGTTATTTGCCAAAAAAATTGGTAACACTTTATTTGGATGGTCCACTGAAGATGCTTTGTAGAAGCTCAGTATATCATTAAGTAACACTGAAATAAATATATATTAAATGCAACTGAACTTAAAGTTGCATGTGAAAGATTCTGTTAACCACTAAACGTTACCTCAAGGCGAAACCTACTCCTAGACCTAATCCTTTAAACTCTAATCCTAACCTCAAGGTTGCTGATAATGATCTGAGTATCACCAGAAAGTTTGTTAATGATTTAAGTATCTGCAGATCTACAGGGGACCATCCAAATAAAGTGTGAACAAAAAAATCATAAAAAATGAACAGTATTTATCATTGTAGCTAATATTCAGTGGAGACTGCTGTAGGTAAACACAAACGCTGTGGACAAAGACAGACCTTAGCTCCTCATCAGTGCAAAAAAAGGATACCTTGGCAAGAGATAACATCTTAAATACTGTCAATACATCTCATAGTTCTCACCACTAGATAGCTATAAGAGTATTTTACGATCATTGCACTGATTTGCAGATATTTGTACCTGCTTTTTATAAAAATATACTATATCCAATGCTGTCTTATTTCACCGACAGATTATTTTCCTTTTTTCAAGAACAAGTAACATTATCTGCCAATGGAATGAGATCATTTCATTATCTCAAATGTGAAATAGTAGAAGCATTGACTGCATTTAAGAACTTTCACTTGCCAAGATGTCAGTTCTGCAGTGAGCAGGTCAAGGCAAATCTTATCAAACCATTTGCAAGACAAAATATTTATTGTAGAGCACCGTTCCAAATCTAAAACAAGTCTTCACCCTATCACGTCCATCTCAAACAAAACTGTCCGACACACAAACACTGTGCAGCGCAAGACTTTTCCTCTTAACATTCCAGCTAAAATATTGACCTCACACCGAAGCTTTCTACATTCTCCTGTTAGTATTTTGAGCATAAAAATGCAAAATAAAAAACCCAAAGTGATAAGATTTATTTCCCAAACACACTTTCTGTTTACTCAACTGCAGCTTTCAGCAGGTAGTTGACAGGTGGAGCTGATAATATTGGACTGATATAGCAGGTTCTAATAAAATATGTACACTTCCCATGAATAATGCATAGGCCAAGGGCTCATGAATGATGCATATTTCCCAACACATATTTTATTAATAGGATTTTCTTAATTGAGTTGGTTTGAATAAAGCAAGGATTAATCTTGGGATGAATATTAATAAGCCGGGGAGTTGATGCATTTTCAGTGGAATGCCTGGCCTGCGAAAGCTACGGCATTTCAGTCCAAAAATCAATTTAAAGGATCTTTTGGTGGATCAGTATAAATTAGTAACAAACCGTAATTGCAGCCTATTAGAATAATGTATCAATACACTCTGATAGATTTAAGCCACAATGAGGGGAGCGCTTTAAAATGGAAAAGGCTGTGATTTGAATTTGTCATGGAAACAGCCCCATCTGCAACCACTGCTTCCAGGGTATTGAAGACTAATTGAAAATTTCACCTTTAGGAAAGTTCCAGAGAGATGGGACCGCCCCTCCCCACCAAGCCCCCCTGGCTCTCTCGTGTTTGAAGCTTTTTCTTTTTTTTGATGTTGTCACTCCCAATCTATTGTGCTTCTGACAGACAATCGAAGCGGCCCTTCTAAGGCTGGCAGCTCATTTCGGTGGCAGGTGGCAAACAATTAGACACAGCAATTTGGGGCGCAGCGGATGACATTAAAGCGTGCCGGCCTGAGTAGTACATCGCAGCTCTGGCCGACAGCCTGTGTGAAAGCATTTCAAAAATAATACACTTTGCCGGGGCGACTCATTTCAGCCTGTCAGCCTCTATTAAGGAGCTGAGGGCTGAGGGAGATAGCAGAGGGAGAGCAGACCCCCTCCGTTTAATCTGAAATCAACGCCCTGGAGACCCTCCCTAACCCCCCTTCATACATGCACACAAATACAATGCAGCACCTTTGCTATTCAGCAGATACACCTCATCTGTGACCCAGGGCCATTTGCCTGTATTATTACCAGCCAGCGGTGGCTTTTGTTACACTGGTTTGCCATTTCCACCACCATCTGAGCTGTACGTACACATAATGATGGTCCATGCAAAGCAGCTGTTATGCATAGCCATCCACCTGCTGGCACTGCATTTATTACATTTACGCACATCTGGAGTGACTTACGATTCACTCATGTTAAGAAGTAGGTTAATGTAGCATTAAGAGTCTTGCCCAAGGACACTTAATGCCCTAGCTTAACTTAAATGCTGTGAAAAATGCTAGCAAAGATATGCAGTGATATAACTTAAACTGGACAAAGACACTTAATGAGGGTCATTTGACTCTGTTGCATCTATTTCTATTTTATTTATTTTTTAAATATCTCTGCAGTAAATGCTATTACGAATAGCAGTTGGTTTGATTTCTTTAGTGCCATACTTAACTGCCATACATGTCTCTAATATGAAAGCCATAAAGCATAACCCCAGTAATAAGCATTTTGATGAGGTTGCCATTAACAATCAGTTCTGCACAAAAGACTGAATTGGACTGACATGAAACATGTACTGGATTTCAAGTGTCACATGTGGAAAAAGGTATTTTTTCACTGTTTACATTGTCACAAAAATCTGTGAAGGAAAAAAATGGATTTGGGCCACTGTTCCCTGCAGCATGACCATAACCTAAAGCTCTGTTTGAGCTGGATTGGTTTTACCTCAGAAGGTGCTGTAAATGAGTGATTATAAAGTTTTGTGCTTCTAATCTAGTACAAATTTAAAATGGCCATATTGTTTACAAGTTGGATAAGTACAAACTGAATTACCTTTTATAATATGCCACACCTGCATCTCTCTCTGCAACTGTACACTGTCAGAGATAAAGGTTCTGTGCAGGTACCTTTTTCGTTCATCAAGTTACAAACAATGTAAATGTTTCCTCAAAGGTTCAAAAGTGGTTTTAAGGTTTGTGTACTTTAAATAAGTTTTTCCAGGTGAAAAGTATGTGTACCTTTTCATAACCTATGTTTTAAAACAGAACAATATAATAAAAATCTTGGAGACAAGACAGGATGTGTAGAGTCAGTATAGCTTAGAAAATGTAATATCAATGGATTTTGGTACAATTATGTTCCCTGACCAAAGGTACTGAAATGTGCCTTTGAGGATATCACCCCAGTGACAAGAGGGGTACTTCTGAGAGTGCTGACCTGTTCGCAGCAACCTTACAGCAATGGCTGTTTATAGTGACTGGAAGAGAAGGCTAACCAGTAGATGAATAAATGGGGTTTCACTTGGCACAGTTCCTTCATCCTCAAGTTCAAAACACGACAACTAAGGCCTAATTAGAAGGACAATACAATTCTGAAAGTACTTCTCACAAGGCAGCATGAAGGCAGCATTTATTCATTTGATTAAGTCCACTTTACTAGCCTAATGCTATTCTGTCTGGTATTGAGTGAGTTCAGTCAGTTTTTTTTGTATGTTGGTCTTATTTTAATCTGAATGCTGACATGAACCTTCAGGCTATGATGTTTTGATCCTGGCTATCTGGGGTAAGAGAAATTTAGCTTTTTCCCCACCATTTGTCACATGCCATCCTGGCTTGGATGAGATGCAGACATCAGGGTGTAACTGGCTGATGCTTGCTTTTTCTTTCATTCAGATTTTATGTGGTCATCAGGTTTTAGTCAAAGTAAAATTCTCAATCTATGCCCAAATGTAAATATGCACTAAATTTAGATGATAAATTTGGTGCTGTTTCAACAGTTTCAATCAGTGATACTTTGGTGTGTCATTGAAGCGAGCCAGCTTCTGACAAATGAGCATGTCTAACTCTAGTTTTCTACCATTTAAGTTTGTCACAATAGGCTTTAATCACTAAATTTCTAGGTCCTTAAAGAGACAAAGCCTACCACCAAAAAGCAACTGAATGGAACTTTCTTTCATTAGCCAGTTAAACTCAGCTCAAATAATGTTTAAAATGTACTATTAGATACTTAATTGAAGTTTTACAGAGCAACTGATAAACAAGACATTCTGCATATAATTTATTTTATATCCACAGCACCATTCATCATTCTGAACATATCAGAGATCACTTTACAATACTTTTCTACATGTATCTGCAGTAATATTGGTTTAATATTAATAACAGTAAGAGTAGTACATGTGTAAAGTAAGTTGAAGGCAAGTCATTTATCAGAGAATACATTTACGTTTTAATTCATTTGGGATGTCAGTATGAGATATGAACATGCAGTCCAAAAGCCTGAAAACATGCATGCTATCAGTACAATTTGTTATCAAGTGTTATGTTTTATTCACTCTTGATATTACTTCATGCATTAGACCATTATCAAAGTGCTATCTCCTTTGTTTATAGTAGGGAGCAAACTCTCAATCTCTGTATGCGCTAAGCAGCCAGCCCTAAAGACTAAGCGGGGATTTAGCGCTGGATAAATGTTTCCTTGCCTGAAACGGAGACGGATCGCTGTGAGATCTTATCTGGGCTTGGAATGTAAACACACCCCAAATGTTCCACTACGATTCACAGTCCTTTTCAAACACAGAAATTCTTAGTGATAGGCAATGCAGGGGATAAAAATGACTTACGGCTTGCTTACAAATGAAAAATCATTATGGATTTCTGCCAATGGAAAGGAATAATCCAGGTATTTATCATGGCTTGACTAAGATGCAGTGCACACTGTTATTGGCCTCAAAAAGCCACAAAGAGATCCTTTGCTTACAGACAGAAATCCATATATGTTAAACAGGCATAGATGAAAGCATTCACATCAAATGGAATACTGTAACTTTAACGAAGACAGGAAGAAATGAATCAAAACAACTCTGTTAATGGCTTTTACAGTAATGCTGATGCTTAGATATTGTCTGCCATCTTTTGGATTATTATTGATGTTTACCAGGGATACAGCAGCAGCCCTTAAAGTTCATCCAAGTTCATTCTAAGCATTACACTGACATATCAGTTAGGCCAAAAACATACTTCATGCAATTATGTACATATCATCACTGTCCAATGAAAAACAAGAATCTCCAGAATAGTAACTTTAGAAAAAGCAATGCGCTTTCCTTTTAATGTAAGTTAATGTAAAGAGCTTTTATTCCAAGTCATTTCAGAGCATTTCTATTAGTCCATTCATCATGAAATGTTCAAACAATGTAAAGGATAGCTGGTGTGTTAAAAACAGACAAAAATGGAGATACATGGTTTTCTTTGGACACTGACAATATTTAACACATACCTGTGGCATTTTTAAAGCTCAGGACTATCGAGGGTGATAGAGTACAAATTGGTGTCTGCAAAATGGGTCTACTGTTACACTCTGTTTACATGTTGGCAGTAGACAGAACGAATATTCCACTGTTTTCAGTGGAGCCACAACGGAAAATTCTGCCACTGCCAGCAGCAACGTTGCACTGACCGCACTTGTTAGCAAAACGTTCCAGCAAGAGTTTTCTCAACTTTGCCATCAGCCGCACTGATGGAATAAATCAGATGTATTTTTTTTAGAAACAGGGTCACTGAGATGCTTATGTTTGAAATTCTGCACATATACACCAAATGCGCATTTTAACCAAAACAGACTATCAGAAATATTAGTGTGTATTCAAAACACTATTAGGATAAAACCGTGCCTAACACCACTGCCTTGCACACGCCACCTTTACACTGCTGCACACCGTGTAGCGTCGCTTATTCTGCTATGAACAACATTCTTTAAATGGCAAACTGAGCATTAAAATAGAAGGTGAAGTGAGCTGCCACTGAATTGCTGTTGGAGGCAGAACACAGAGCAGGCCATGTCTCTCTTGTCAAACCTATGGGTACCAGCCTATGTGTAGCTCTAATCCTCAAAATGCAATCCACACTTCTGTCGCCTTAAGAATTGACCATTTGCAAAACTATGATCGCCAAACACAGTCATCTCCAAAAATTACTTCCTCCCTCAGACAAACTCTAAATGTCCTCACAACAAACCAGCAGTGAGAATGGCAGCAGCAGTAAATTGGCCAGAAAGATTAAGCTAAGAGATGGGGGAAGTGTGTTAGTGATGAAAACTTAATTCAGATACAAGCTGTCCTGATCATGTGGAGGATGATGCTGTTTTTATTTCATTCATGAAGCTGAAAAAGTTTTGGACTAATCTGTATGGAAGCCTAAATGCAGAGCTCACTATTACCAGGGGTACAGCTCTAGTGTAAGCTAAACCAGAAGTAGACTATTTTATTTGCTAATATACATTAAGCATGATATCTACCAGCAATGTTACAAAACAATCTGATCAGTTATCTAGCTAAATTTGGCTTTCTTAACAGTTAGCTGTAACAGGACAGTGTGAGGATAACTTTTAATGCAGCCACACACGCTCAGCCATTTGTATTTTTTCATTAAAGTTTGCTAAAACTTATGAGATGATGAGTCCACCTGAAGGGGTAAGCTTCCCTCCTAAGTATTAGACATGATTTTGCCTTAAATTGACCTACATGCATGTTTTGTCAACTCTCAAACATGCATGTCAGCAATGAAAATCTTGCAAAGTGAGTTTATATATGAATAACAAAATGTTTCGAAATGACACCTATGTGTCCTTCTAAATTGCTATGGAAGCTTTTAGTGCTATTGGAATAGCTATAGATGCTACCAGCCTGAACTAAAAGATTGCTGGACAAAGCAAGGGAGAGGTAGGACATCTTTTTGCAAAATATAAATATATAAATATATGATCTAACAAAGCTGAAAATTTAGAGATTTTTATTTTATTTGTCATCAACTACCATTTTTAGCTAGATGTTAGGTAAGAATGATTTAATCCCAACAAAACATCACTGTAATATCACCACCTAACCAGGCTGCTGTACCTGTCAAATGAGTGGAACTGCATAGGCAGCATGGCCTGGGCCTCCCTTTTGAGGGCCTGGTGGTCTGGGTAGGGCAGGGGTTCAGGGCCACTCTCTGTGGCCTCTAGCGGGGCCGCCACCAGGCTCTTCAGGATCTCCTTCACGTTGATGCCCTTGTTGCCCTGGCTGATGCTGGAGATGGAGGAGGCAGGCTTCAGCAGCTCCATGGAGGACGCCTCAGCCAGGTTCTCATGGGACTTTACCTCTGAGGAGAGAGTGCAAAGGAGCCCTCGTATGCCATTGGGACCACCAGGGCTGGGATCAAGGTCAGCTCCATTCAGCACGCTGGACATCTGCTCCTCCCCCAGACCAGAGTCCGAATGGGGCAGGGATGCCTCAAGGCTCGGCTCCCCCACCAGAGAAGAGGGATCCTTACTGCTGTCTGGGAACATCAAAGGGTTTTCTGTTGAAACACACAGGATTTCATGAGAAAAAACAATACAACATACAACTAAAACTAAAAACTAAATTTATGATGGCTGTAAAGAATATTTTTAAGGAATCTATATACAGTACTACACAAAACTCAGAGTTCACCATGTATTTGATTGCCAGCCAAAACAGCCATTAAGTATAAGTCATTCATTTTCATGAGATGTTTCTGATAAGTTAAGCTACATTACCCTTTTTAATCCCCCATTATTAATTCACCTCTGCATTTAACCCATCTGTGCAGTGAAACACCCACATACACATTAATGAAAGCACATGCACTAGGGGCAGTGAGCACACTTGCCCAGAGTAGTGGGCAGACTTAACAGTGCCTGGGGAGCAGATAGGGGTTGGATGCCTTGCTCAAGTCACGTGCTGATGGCTCAGGGGATAGAACTGGCAACCTTCCCATCATAACGCTGGTTCCCTAACTGCCAGTCCACAACAATAAGAGATAAGATAACCCACTCACATAAGGAAAGACAGAAGCAAGCAAAAAAAAAAATCAGGAGTTCATTGAAGAATTATTAATGAATATAGAGAAAATGGGATGCTTAATAACCATGCAAGACCTATTGGACCACCAAAACTGTCACCACCAGATAAACAGTACTAAAAGCTTTCATATTTAAAAGACGATCAAGCTCTTCTCTTGATTCAGATCTGAAAATCCACAGGTATTTCTGTCTATCCTTCCATTGTGACAACTCAGACAACTCAACACTGAGTCTGAAAGGATGTGTATGTGTCTAAAGTTGTTACTGAGAAAAGGAAACGGTAAAAAAAGAAGAAAATTAAGGCTTAATGGAATAAGCAGCAGTTGTGAGCACCTGTGTCAAGTGAGTTTTTTGCTGAAACAAGGATCTGTCATAACGCTTTTTTTTTAAAGTGATACTTTTTTGATCCCACACTCAGGGAAATTCCACCTCCACATTTAACCCATCCCTGAAGTGAAACACCACATACACACTAGTGAACACACACACTAGGGGGCAGTGAGCACACACTTGCCCGGAGCGGTGGGCAGCCCTATCCATGGCGGCCAGGGAGCAGTTGGGGGTTAGGTGTCTTGCTCAAGGACACCTCAGTCATGGACTGTCGGCCCTGGGGATCGAACCGGCAACCTTCCGGTCACAGGGCCAGATCCCTAACCTCCAGCCCACGACTCCCAAAATTTTGACAATTGTTTTGACAATTGCTCAGTGTATTTTTTTCTTTTTAAAAAACTTTTCATTAGCTTTCAACAGACATGTCACTTACATTCCTGTACAATGCAGAAAAACATGAATGGGTACAGTCAAGATCACAATCTGTACAAGTACAAATGTAATACTGTCACACTAAATAAGTGTAGGGTAAGTTTTGTGGGCATTCATTTAATGATCTGTGTTTTTTTATGTTAAACATTGGTATGTAAGTATTTCTAAAAGGACGCCTAGACACTTTGTGGTGACACTGAAATGATAGTTGTGAAGATTTTGTTACTGATACTCTGTAAATTAAAATGAGAATAAATCATTTATTTTAATATGATCTTGATGTTGTATGTAATGTGCATTTGTTCTCCTAAGAAAAGTGAGTTCTTTTTGCTGTTACAGGATGTTATGAATGGTAATGCCAAAACACTGAAATGAGTTGCACATTGTGTTTTGGTAAGTAAATTTTGTTTGTTTTCTTTTTGCTGAACGTTGTGGCATTTAAAATGCTGCCTCATTAAGTCTTTCCTTTCTCTCTTGGTGGTGGTGCTGTAAGAAATTGCTTTCCTATACACAGATTCAATTCTCATAAAAATTACCTTGGTGTAGGAAAGTTTTTTCATCTTTGGGGATGGCTCAGCGAAACATCTAGCACAGTATTTTATGAATTGCATATGAAATGGACACTTTAAGAAATAAATGTCAAAATGTGCTGCCATTTCACCCCAGAGAGTTACAGAACCTAATGTAAGCAAAAAACCATCACTTTGAAATAGGCGTTACGTCAACAAAAGCAGTCTTTATGACAACTGCCGCCTACTGGAATAAGCCTTTAAAAAAGTTGCCAAAACTTTACTGTAGGGCACTGTTCGTAAGGTTACATGACACCTACACAAGCTTGACAACTGACATGAATGTTTATATATGCTTATTCCAATAGGCATTATTTGCTATAAAGGTTACGTTTGCCATTTTTAATCAGAATTAGCAAAAGTATCCTTTATAACAGATAGTTATAAACAATATATGGCTATTGGAATTAAGCATTTATAAACATTTCTGTAGGGATATGTCAGTTGAGATGACAAGCTTATGCAGATGTTGTGTAGGATTATGAACAGTGACCTACAGTAAAGTGTTGCCAAATAAAGTGTTTCAATATGTTTCAGTGCATATACAGTTCTCATTTAAGCTGAGAGTCTTCAGCAAGGAACAATGAACTATATCAGCTAGGCCACATCAGCTATGCTAATATTTTTAAGAGCTGTAGTTTTTGATTACTCATGTTGAGTCTCCCTAAAGCTACACAGCTAACCCCAGCCATGCAGATGGGATCTCATGGCCAGTTGTTTCCCAGATGCTGCGCTGCTATGATGAATATTCATGGACTGCTATTAACAAGGTCAGCAAGGCCTGATGCAGATAAAGAAAGCGTCTGGATGCCGGCTTGGGTACACTCATCTGCCACATGCTGTTTTTATCCAATTTTTTTTTTTTTTTTGCCTGAAATTTATGAGGACGCCACAGCGGCCTCTCTCTCTCTCCTCTTTTCTCTCCCTCCCTCTCTTATAGCCTCTATGATCCCATTCTCCTCTGCTGGATTGCCTGCCTAATGGCCACTGACAGTTAGAGCTCGAAATAGCAACATCAGCCCCTCTGTCCCCATACTCCAGCTTTGTCCATTTTTCTCTCTTCCCTCCATACTTTCTGCATGTCCCTTATTCTTTCCTCCACCCAGCCTCTACTGAAGCTGACTTCATTCCCCACCATCTATTCCAACATCTTAAAACTGAGAGGAAAAAAAATCCTTTGATAAACCTGTCAGATCCCATCAGCACTTCTCCACTTTTAGGTGAAGTGTGACTGACGTGCTCAGCTGAACTCCTCCACGCTCTCACAAGTTAAGCTCCTTGCAGCATAATTACCAAAAAACGTGTGAAATCTAGATGGTAGAGGCAATGGAGCTGAGGAGTGAGAGAGACAGAAGATGACGGCTCTCCAAAATCACAGAACACTGAAGTACTGCCACTCCAGCATGCAGCACGGCACTGAAAGCAGGCCTGTCGCTGTGGTCAGCACACAAATTTTATAAAGACGAAATTATTTTTCTTTTATATGAAAATGAAACACTACTAAATTATGACAAAAAGTTTTCTTTACAAAGTATTCTAAGTGGAAATGAATGCTGATTGATTTTGATGACTTTTGCACCTTTTATGTTTTATTTTCTCTCCAATATGTAAAATCCAGCAAACAAATAGTACTTGTGCATTGAAATGTGCAGAAGCGTGCTCTCTGCAGAGGATGCATTTATTTTCACTTAAGAAAATGAGTCATTTGACCAGGGGTGCCCAAACATGTGTATATGACTGTACTAAAAACAAAATATAAAGCAATGAGATAAGCAACTAGGCCTATTAAAATAACTAAATCCAGGTTTGTAGTACTGAGTCGTAGCAGTTTTATCACATTTCCACTTACCTTGATTTCAGGAGCGCTACACAAATTCTATAACATAAACAACTAAAAATGAACTGAAGGACAAATTTGAAAACAAATTTAAAAAAATGTTGAATGTAAGAAGTAGTAGGAATTGAAACCCAGATTATTTCACTGATGTCTAGAGTTAATCTCGCAGTTCTACATCTCCAAAAATGTCAAATGCACACCCAGTCCCTGAAATCAATAACCTAAAGCCTATCAGTTCAGTTCAGAATTCAAGTGGTAATTCAGATGGTATGAATTATAAAAATACATAAAAAATTTAGATTTTTCCAGTTAAATTTAGATTTCAAGTAAAGTTAAAGTTTAGTAGATGTCTCTTAAGTTTGAGACTGGGCCAATTAACCATAAAGGCATTTCTTCATTAACTTTTTTACTCATCTTTACTAAAATGCCAATAACTATGAAGCTCACTACACAGTCTTAATGTGGTTCTTTAAGGGTTTTACTGAGTGCAGTGGTCGTGGTTATATTTAGAACTTTGAACAATTAAAGAATGATTTCATTGCATAATAGTTGTTTGCACATCAGAAAATGGTTCTTTTAATGTGTGGCATTTTTATTGTACGGCGGTAAACTCCACAGACTTAGGATGGTTATTGTTTTTATATTCTCCATTACATAAATAATAATAATAGTAATAATAATAATATTGTTATTACATATCTACATATCTACCTCACTATATCTACACGATATCCCCATGATGAAAAACAAGTACATAGTTCTTTTAATTCTGGGGATTTGGAGACTTCTGTAACTAAAAGTGTAACTAAATGCAACATGTGGATGCAATTTTGATGTGCAGGTTGAGCTTCGGATGTGGATGAATGTGAGCGTGTTGGCAGATAATTCAAGGGGAACTCAATCAAAACTTGGTGGAGGATGTGTCTTCTGAGTATATGAGTGAATTATCTACTCTATTGTCTTCATATTTTCATCAGTATAATGTTGTCACTAAACAACTGGACCTTCTTTCTGAGGCTGTGCATGACATTTTTAATAGGTAAAGATGTTTGACATAGTTCAAGAAGCTGCCACAAATTCTGACATGACACCTCGCAGCAGTGCACACTCACTTTACTTTTTTTGCTGCTTTTTTTCAATTTTAACATAAAGCCTTTACAGTGCAGCACTAAAGAGCACCCTTTGAAAGACTTCATATGAGTTACAGAAGCATTTTTTGATACTATGTATAATTTTGCTAAGAGTATATTAGGGCATTCCTTTTAATGAGTTCAGACCATCATGAATATCTTAGCATTTGTGGAGCAGTACCAGTGCTGGTGGGGGAGTTAATTTCTTGCCGAATGCTCCTCCCTGATTGGCTGATGACCCTGGCCGTCTCCCGCTGCGGCTCCAGGATGTCCCGGTACTTGGACACCATCAAGACAGAGATGAAGTAGACCACAGCCAGAGCCAGGAACTGAGCCTGCTTACCGTCATCCTACACAACACACACAACACATCAGGAAAACCAGCAGCGACACTGTTTATCTGGAACTGTGGATCCCTACTTGAACCTCATAGTCAAGAGAGACGGATGCTGCTCTGCATTTCAAAACCAAGTTTGGGACAAGGTCAAATGAGGAAGCGTTACTCTTTCTTGGAATACTTTCTTTTTAAATCAAATGATGACCCTAAATATTAGCAGACATAAACCAAGAGCAAGCCAGGAAAGATATAATCAGAATAATATAAACACATCCTTTATAGGCGAGTGTACTAAAAAAGCGAGTGTTTGCTCAGTTCCATTTTACTTACAACGTCGCGGAAAACAACAGCACGCAGACGATTGATGTCCACATCCTGCAACAGGCGGTCCGGGTCCACGATGGGGGAAAGGTTACCAGGGAAATTGTCTATAGAAGTCTGAAGCAGAAAAGCAGGACAATATTACACCACTTTTCATAAGTCTCCCAGTAAAACTATACTATAAACTATACTTGCTTTCAGAGCCTGAGTGATAAAACATGTTGAGGCCGAATGGGCTAAAACATCTGATAACCAATATCAATCGATGTATTTTAATATCAACATTTTTTGTTTTTGATTTTATCCTCCATTAGTTACACAGTCATATGTGTATGTGCACCTTGGTCAAGTGTTTTGTTGATTGAGAGTGGAAATAAGTTAACACATTAACATAACACTCTACAGAGAACACACTTCTGCACATCTTACTGCACACTTACTGTTTATTTACTGAACTGTACATGGCAAAAAACATGTGGCAATGTGTACAAAGGTTATGGCACATTTAATATTCAGTTATTTGTTCAGAAATGTAAAACTTAAACTTTAAGCATATGACTGTAAGATTGTTTAGACTGATATGTCAGTTGCCAACTGTGTATTTGTTAAATACTTCAAACTAAAATAAACAGGAGAAACTGAGTCCTAATACAATACTGTAGCATTGCTTTGGTTTCCGTTAAGTAACTTTTTTCTTCTTAATTTTTATGAATTCATAAGTATCATAGCATGTGATTCTCATTAAGTTTGGTTTGAATTCATTTTACATGCTTTCTAACCATTACACTGTTTTAATATTTTTAATTTTGCACTTTCAAGTAGCTCAGCTGTCTTCTAAAGGTTTCTTTCAATATTGAATCGTTAACCTATATATCAGTCAAGGTCTAAAACGAATAGAATAAAAGTTTTTTTTTCTACTTTTCACAACAGTTCAAACATTTGGAATCACAGTTTTCAATCATATAGAACCAGTTCTGCTGAAGACACGTGTAAAATGCTTCTATTACAACAGCACTATTTACAGGTTTTAAACTATTTGTAGGAAGTCTGTGAGACTGTGAATCTATAATAAGAAAACTCCATAACAATAAGACTGAACTTATAATGCAATTAATATTACAATCTCACATTTATGTATATAGCTGCTGTCGGAAGAAAACCCTGTATCTACAAAATGATGACATTACAGGAGAAGGAAAAAATACACTTTACTTTTAATGTAAGTCAGTGGAACCAGACTTTTTGGGCTGTTTCTTTTGGTCCATTCTTCATGAATTTTATACATAAGGTAAAGGCCTAAAGGTATTTTCAAATTATGTCAAAAACTGAAAAACAACAAAAATGGAGATAGAAGGTTTTCTTCTGACAGCAGCGATGGTGTCAACAATCTACACTGGTTACGTTTTTATGAATAAATGATTCATATGATAAGTCAGTTCAAACTCTCGAACATTAATGTGACCTATGATCATGTATTTTTGCTTGTAAAGTATATGACATTAGAATAAGTACAAATATGTTAAATTCAATCAACAAATTATTTTATATATATATTACTAAGCAGTCTCGTTAGGAAGTGTGAAAAGGGAGGGATTTAGAGAGGTGGACACCTTGCTGGTCACCCCTGTGCTCTCCTGAGGCTTCATGCTGGACAGAGAAGATTTAAATCCCCTGTCTCTCTGACGCTGTCTGCACTCCAAACAACTCCGCACAGCAACGCAACACACTGAGAGAGAGACAGAGGGAGACAGAAAGACAGAGAGAGACAGACAGACAGAGAAAGACAGAGAGAGACAATGAGAGAGAGAGAGAGAGAGAGAGAGAGAGAGAGAGAGAAAGTTCAAAGGGAAAAAAGTTCAATGTGTCATGTAATGATAAGAAAATCTTCAATATAGTATACTTAGATGCATATTTTGTACTTTGTGCTGTAAAAGGCAGGAATCACTGTGGTGAGCTTTCAGCTGTTAGAGTAACCAGAAAAATATGGAATCATCAATTGAAAATGTCATTTTCCCTCTCTGGTTATGAAAGTCCATTGCTTTGCATCAGTCCATCTCAGATGAGCTTTAGCCCAGAGAAGTCGGCAGCGTTTCTGGATATTGTTGATATTTGGCTTTCATTTCACTATTATCTGGAGTATTCCCAAGCTCATATGGTCATAATTATAAAAGAATCATGCCAGTTTTAACACAGTACCATCTGAGAGATTGAAGGTTAAGGGCATTATTGTATTTCAGCCTTGTCTTTTATGCACAGAGATTTCTCTGGATTCCATGACTTGTTTAATAATATTCTGCAACATAGAGGGTGGAATACCTAAAGTCCTTGCAAATGCTTGCTCAAAAACATAATTCTCAAACCCAATATTTTGGAACATTTTAGGTATCAGTTTCAGAATGAGAGTATATTCACAAAAAATGAAGCTTAAAACATTCAATAATTCTACTCTCTGTTACTATTTGAGCTCTACCTATTGCGTTTGTAGGTTAGCTCAGATTTTCTCTGGTCAGGACATTTTTCTCTTAAAACCATCTGTAAACAGACACACATGCACTCACCAAGTCTGAGGCACTGGCGCATTAGTCCTCCAGATGACATGTTCTTCTCAGCCTCAATCTCGCTGAAGTTGAGGGAGCTGGCGAACACCAGCACATCCACCATGGACATGAGTCGAGACAGGAAAGTCACCGCCATGTCAGAGGACATGCCTTGGGTCACCTCAATCCCTTCCAGCTCAGACTAGCATTCAAACACACACACACACACACACACACACACACACACACACACACACACACACAAATTCAGATCTTCACAATCTATCAACAATCAACAATACACAATACTGCTGCCTCTGATACACCTGTACCCTCAGTATCTGAATCACTGCTGTTCTTCCAACCAAATAATATCTTGTCAGTGGTGGTCTTATGGTGGTCCTGTTCCACTAAGTGTAGAGGAAGGCTAATTGTGCAGATGGACTACAGTCAGTCAGCTAACGGCATAGGGAGAACACTGATCAGTGTTCACTGATAAAATGGCCAATCTGTGGATAATTAAGAATTTCTGTTATTTTATATAGAACAACATATAATCACTATCATATATCTTATAACATATGTCTCCTTAACGCAACATGTACCTCTGAAAAAGTAACTTTATAGAAGAGGGCAAAAACATTCTGAGCTTAATGTGAATTGTTTTTTCAGCGTGATTTTGCAGCATTTTTATCATGACATTTTCACACAATTGTGGACATCTATTGTGATCATATGATGTAGAAAATTCTACATTTTATTTGGACAGCAATGATATACAATGCAGATGTATATACTCTAATGGAGACAACACTCTCAGAAAAAAAGGCTACTAAACTATCACTGGGGCAGTACACCTCTCAGTACCTTTAGTCAGGGAACATAACTGTACCATACTCCAATAAGTTGTAATGACTCTACACATCTCGTCTCATCTCCAGGTTTTTTATTTTATTGTTCTGTTGTAAAACATTAGGTTATAAAAAGGTATAATTATGTACTTTTCACCTGGAAAAAAAAATTACAAATTTGGACCTTAAAACCACTGTTTTACCTTTGAGGGAACATATACATTGTTTTTACTGTGATCATTGAAAAATACCTGCAGAGAACCTTTATTTCTGACAGTGAATGAAAGTATTATAATCAAGTATTATTTCAAATACTTTGAAACAATATTATGAATCGACCTAAAGATGTGATGTCATTTTTAAATGCAATGTATTATGCATGTTCATTTTATCACCACTATATGCAGTCACTTTAGTATTATCTACAGCTCTGTTCACCTGGAATTCCTTCATTTCTGATGTTGCACAAGACTAAACTAGACATTAGTATCTTTTTACACATTTAACTGCGATCACGTAGGTTTTATTTTATTAAAAAACTAATGCAAAGTTTTAAAGGATACTGTTAGTACGCCATCAGAAAAATACTGAGCAGATACAGTTTTTGTTTATCAAGCAATGTAAACGTACCCTCAAAGGTACATCAGTGGTTTTAAGGTCCAACTATTTACCTTAAACAAGTTTTCCCAGGGAAAAGGTACATATTGTAACCTTTTCACAACCTAATATACTAAATCAGAACAACAAAATAAAAGGCCTGGAGACAAGCCAAGGTGTATGGAGTCAATATACCTTCAAAAAATAAAAACCTCAAAGAAATATGGTACAATTATGATCCCTAACTAAAGGTACTGAAGACTGAGGGAACCACCCCTGTGACAAGAGGGGTACCACTCCAAAGACAGACAGTTTTTCTGAAACTGTATAGCTAATAACCTGGGCATTCAATCATTTCACTCAGCGTGAGATAATAATTTCACAAATGTGAAACATCAAGCTAAAGTATGGTGATGAAGCAGCCTTATGCCAGCGGTAAACTTCAAATGAAAACAACTGTAGAAGCACAATTACGCCTTTTTGGCCAAAATAACATGATAGTTTAAGTTTTTTAATAGTGTTGACTATTAAACGGAAATCCTAATTATCACAGTGTTTGTTCTGAGACCTCCCACTGACTGTGATTACTCCTGATCATAACAGTGTTTGGTTCTGAAACCTCCCACTGGCTGTGATTGGTCTTAATCACCATGGTGTTTGTTTTGAGACCTCCCCCTGACTGTGATTGGTCCTAATTACCACAGTGTTTGTTCTGAGACCTCCCGATGACTGTGATTGGTCTTAATCACCATGGTGTTTGTTCTGAGACCTCCCCCTGACTGTGATTGGTCCTAATTACCACAGTGTTTGTTCTGAGACCTCCCGATGACTGTGATTGGTCTTAATCACCATGGTGTTTGTTCTGAGACCTCCCCCTGACTGTGATTGGTCCTAATTACCACAGTGTTTGTTCTGAGACCTCCCGATGACTGTGATTGGTCCTAATCATAACAGTGTTTGGTTCTGAGAGCTCCCCCTGGCTGTGACTGCTTCTAATCACCATAGTGTTTGTTCTGAGACCTCCCCCTGACTGATATTGGCCCACAAGTCACAAGGTCACCTGCATCACTACATGGAAGGAGCCTCTGTAAGTGTGTACATAAGTTCTTTGTAGTTTTACTGACAACAGTGTGTTTGGCTGTTGTTCTAGTTTAGTTCTTTTGTTGCTGAAAGTACACTGCCAGCTTTGTGCAGCCATTCAGACTTTTCACTTTGTTCCACACAAGCGAATCTCAGGTCTGGCACTTCGTGTTAAAAATGGATGTCAAAGTTCTCTCACAGTGATTAGTTCCACCTCTAAGAGAACTTGGGAGTGTACTGAATGACAACAACACCCTCAGAAAAGTTTACAAAGCAAATTGTTGTTGCTCTCTATATAGTTATGCCTTTCAGTTCTGCTATGAATGATGATACAAAAACAGCCATTGCTGTTTTCCTCTTCTTCCTTGGCATGCTGGAGCTTTCGATTTGTTTCCCTTTATTAGCTTGCTGTGCTAAGCTGGAACCATAAAGTGTGAAAAAATACATTTTCTTTGCAGATCTCTGGGTAATTGTACCACATTAGAAGTGAAAGGAGACATAGAACACAACATTTTTGACAACACATGAACATTCTCATTTACACAATGCCCATACAGTGATTGAATGCTAACAGCAGACATGCAGTGATGAGTGGGAAGACCCTGATGTTGTTTTTCTAGCTGAGCCAGGAAAGTGTAATAGTATAAAGAGTGGGTGATACGGCAGAAAATATAACACCTTAACACTTGGAGACATTTTTATGATACAGAAAAGTTTGAGAAGCATAAACAGCAGGAAAAACAAACAATTGGTAAAAAAGTTAATACTGGAATGACATTCAGCTCCTTACTATGGGGTTCATATATCACTGCTGTCAGAACAAAACCTTTTTAGCCCCCAAGTAATGTTGGGCCATTTCTTTTGGTCCATTCATCATGAAATTTACACAAAATGTGAAGTTCAACAGGCAATTTCAAATTATGTAAAAAACTGAAAAACGACAAAAACTGTGGTCAGCAGCGATATACTGTTGTTTTTTTACAGGCTCTCTATAACGGGTATAAGTCATTTTAATGATACATGCAGTTATTCAGTGTTCTGAACATACCCACTATATGCTCAGAAAAGGGTACTGTGACATTTATCCCAATAGTGATGAAAATATCAAGAAGGTCTGGACTCTCAGTCTGACATGCACTGCCAGCCTATTGATGACGTCAGTGCCGCTTTGCCACAACCGTGCTTTTGTCGGTTTTACGAGAAAAAACTGCGAACCACATACTGTTGGGGAATAAGAGTTGCTCTGAACACATATTAATGTTTCCATACTGGTAATAAGGTAATTAAATATGGAAATTTTGATTAAAATAGAACTTATTATGGATTCTAGGAGGTACAGTACAGTCAGTGTAGTACTCATTACTTTTGCTGTCTTGTCAACATTGTCACAACCTACTAGAAAGGTGTCAGACAATGTTGTCATAACTTTCTGAGGAATTACATTTCAACATTGTGACAACGTTTAAAAAGCACTAAGCAGACAATGTCATGGGCACCAAAACATACATCGTCACAATGTAACTCTATTTGCAGAGCTGTCCATGGTTTTGCTTCCTAATGGGAATTGGCTTGATGGTTGCCATTAGAGGCCATTAGGAAACAAACAAATATATCTGGAATCAGTCCCATAATACCTGATTAAACAATCAGAATCCTTTGCACTGTGATATCAACACATTAGGAAAACACAGAATACCATTAGCAACTAAAACCACCAGGAACCAACAGACACTTTTAATGGGTTCTATGACTTTTTCAACAGACTGCAGGGTGTAATTCTCTTGCCATGTTACGGATGAAAAATAGATTAAGTGATGATATCGTTAAGCACCAGGAGCCAAAAGTTATCGGGGAGTTGGGCCGCTTCTGCCATTGTGGCACAGAGTGCATGTACACTTACATCACTGGGGCTGAGAGCATCTGGCTGAGAGTGCATGTCTGCAGCCAGACTTTATTGAAAATATCGGCATGATGCCCATCTCTAGGATAAAGACTGTCTAGCAGGCGTTGTGCTGCCTGTTAGCTAGTTCTGGTGCAGCACCCACCTGACCGATAAGACACCACACCCGCCTCTCTCTACCACAGGAAATGAAGTGCCAAAGTAAGCAAACTGAAAAAACAGCACTACAAAAATGGTATCCTGGCTCATCATAAATCTAGTGAACATGTCAAATATTTGTAATTATAATAATACTATAAGATTATTCTATTTATTTATAGATTGTTTTACCTAAAATATGACTACATATAATTATTTAGAAATAGGTTGCATAATTAGTACCACTTTACTGAAGAGCAGTGTTCATGAGGCTATACAACACCAATGTAAGTCTTTCATGATTGAAATAAACTTACATAGACATTTGTATCTTATAAAGTATCTTTATAAGAGTCCCTTCTTGAAATAAGGCCTTATAAGAGTTTATATCAGTTGTCATTGAGGGCTTAGGTAGGCGTCATCTGACCTTATGAATACTACTCTTATTTAATCTTATTTACATTATATAATCTTAAATACTGAATAATCTTATGCTATATTTACAAGAGTAACATAATTAATAATATGAGAAATAATATATTTTTGAAGGTTTTTAAGGTGATTTCACTTGCAGAGACATCATTTTTTGCATGGACAGTTGTACTGATGGCATTCATTTTATTCATGTGGACGTGTACTCACTTCAGCCAAATAGATTCCATGTAAAGACTGATGCTCTAGCTGTCTATCGACTGCCGCTTCCCACTTTACTCGTCCATCAGCTACACACTAAACTTTTGATCAACTGCCCCGACTCTGAGAATATTAAATACTGTGCCATGAAAACAACTGCTCACAAAACTGACTGGCATCACTCTTCCGTGCTCGAGAGAACAAATGAATATTAATGCGTTGTCTACTGTAGGACAAATGAAAACAAAATAATGAACTTGCTGAACAGGACAATTTAAATGTTTTGGGTGGAAACAGTCATTTTTAGGCCGTTTCTGTATATGGAAAAATAAGCAACTGAATATAAATATGAGCAATGGCATTTACAGATGAGGTTTTGGCACTATGACTATGAAAGTATAAACAAGCAGAAACCAAAGAGAGAATAAAGATTTATACTAACCTTGGTGCTCTGAAGGACACAGAAAATAGCAAAGGAAATAAAACAGAATTAGCAGCACCACAACACCAGAATAAAGCATGTTAAGAAGATCATCACTAATTGGCACTTATTATATTATTATTATTATTATTATTATTATTATTATTATCACTTAATATACATATTCAAAATGCAGTATAGTAAGGAAAAATGCCACAGAACTTGTTCTGATTGGTCAGATGCTATACCTTGGATAAACAGGTTATTTTCATATATATATATATATATATAATTTTGTAATTAAGACCAACTTGTTGCCCATTGGCCTCATTCATTTGAAATTTTTCTTCGTATTTGTGCTCAGATAAGCTCAGAGCACAAAAATATGCACATTACTGGGTTGGACTTTTTTAAATATAGAAGAAATAGCCATGTTCTTTCCTCCAAAAACTATTAAACCAGCATCTAATCATGCTGAGAGAGAATGAAATCATAGCCTCCATACACCATATTGTTAAAGACATCATGCTAATTTGTGACTTCCTAGCTTCTGTGCCTCCTTAGTGACGACAGCATGTTTAGTGGAGCTAGTCTAATAAACAGTTAGAACTTTATACATGCACTACTGGCTGACCACCAGAAGATGGTGCTAGAACCACTTACAGAAGGTGAGGTAGCAGCAGAGAGCAGAGGCAGTATTCCTCCACAAGCGATGATGATGTTGTCCACCATCTGAGAGATGAGGTGTATAGTGTTGTGCACAAAGATGATGTTTTCATTGCTGTTCACAAAATCCATGACTGACTTGGTGGAGTGGCTGTGTGTGAGACAGAGAGAGAGAGAGAGAGAGAAAAGCAAAAGTGAAAGAAAAAAGTGAGAGATGTAAGGAGGAAACAATAGTGAGAAAAAGAGAGCAAAGATGGAAAGTGAGAGAAAGAGAAAGAGAGGGGAAATATAGAAAAAAGAGAAAGAGAGAGTGAAAGACAGAAAACAGCAAGTGAGAGAAAAAGAGAAAGGGAAAGAGTGAAGACAGAGAGAGAGAAAGAGAGAGAGAGAGTAAAAAGTGAAATGTAAGACATGGGAGATGAAGAGAAAAAGAGAGAGAAAATGGGAGAGCAAAAGCAAGATGGAGAGTGAGACACAGCGCATGAAAGAGAGAGTGCAAAAAGAGGCAAGAGAGAAAGAGAGAGAGAGCAACAGCAAGACGAAGAGGGAAAAACAAAGCAAAACAAAGAGAAAAAGCAAGAGAGATATAAGGAAAGATAGAGAGAGAGAGAGAGAGAGAGAGAGAGACAGAGGAGAGAGCAAGATAGAGCAAGAGAGAGAGTCAGAAAGGTGGGGGGGGGGTCTATTATATTTTATTCCTTCCATAATTAATGTAGTAATTACACGTCAATGTCAAGCTTCAGTATAGTGCATTATGTCAATTTTATCACCAATAATTTAGTTATTACACTGTAATAACCATTGTACATTAAAATTCCATATGACTGATGAAACGAGACGCCACTGACCTTCTCCACACATGGACGTCTGCCTCCAAGGCAAAGAGCAGGTCTGTGAGTAAGCGCTGGTGCATGGGAGACCATTTGAATTCTGGGATGCGGAACATGGTGGTGCGGGGTCCGGGGCTGAACTGGCGCCGCTGCTCTTCCGTCATGGGCATGGCCCTGAATCCCAGGTCCACTCGCACGTCCCTGTCCATGTGAACACCTGCTCGCCCGTGAACACCCTGAAAGCACAGGAGTTTCTCAACAGCGTACAAACAGAGGCCTTTTGAAGAATCTTCAGACGGCTGCAGAGAAATGTTAGGTAAAATGTTAATAGCACTGTGTTGAGCTCATTCTGGCAAAAACTCTTATAAAAATTCATAAATGTCTCTTTGAGTCCTTTTAAGGACAATCAGTTTATGTGTTACTGCTTTAAACTTTGACATCCATACTGACTGAGATGTGGGGAAACAGTAGTGATCTAATGATTACAATCCAGTGCTCTTCTGAGGGTCTCTCACTTATTGTGGAGTCCATGGCCACAGACTAAACTAGGCATATGGGTGCATCCTAAGTAAAGAGGGTGGGGAGGGGAAGGCCAAATGCTATGGATGCACCCAGTCTCAAATCACTGGGTTTTTCTTCTGAAGTCACTTATTAAGTCTTGTGCTTGTTATTTTTGGAGTTTATTTTGAGTGCCGGCACAGCAAGTGCTGAAAATGTCCTTTTTGACACATTTCTCTATCTGAGCCAAAACAATCTGTGTGGTACATAATTAGAGCTCTGCATAATCATACACATAAAAAATATGGAATAACTGGTGGAACACTGACCTCAGAAGTGTGCCCAACCCTGAAAATATGTTTACTGTCACACCACTACAAAATGCAAGAGAACAATGATACAATGACCATCATTTATATTAAGCATTAAATGTGTTTACATGCACTCAAAAATAATCCGATCATAATCAGACTTCTACAGTTATCTGATTATTCAAGTGGTCATGTAAACAGCACACTCTGATTGCTTAGACTAAAATAAGGTCTAGAAATCTGAGAAAGAAATTCAATAAAGAGAGCTGGATTGTAGCTCAGTACTCAGGTTTCTCAGTGCGTGTGAACTCTTGCTCTGATTTCTTTCAGATTTCTCAGTCTGCACATGTGCGAAACAGACTGCTGTATTGAAAATAAGTAAGCAGTGCTGGCGTAAGATGGCAGCAAATCACTTTTGAAGTGACACTGAAACCAACTACATGCTTGACGAAATAAAGGATTCAAATATTCTTCATCTTCTAGATAATGTATGCTCATATTTTCAGGTAATGTGGTGCATGTTTTTAAAAAAAAAGCAGAGGTATGAAGTTTGAGTTTCAAGTTATGTTTACGTCACGTTTTCTTCTGTGACTTTAATGTCTGGTTGCAAAGCAGAAATCTGATTGCATATAAATTGGACTAGTGACAAAATCCTATCTGGACTAGTGATTTTCTGCTGTTACCGGATTATTAAGTGTATGTAAACGCACTCAATGTTTCCCCATAAATGTGAAAATCCTTTAGATAGAACCATTTAAAGGGACCGCATCCTACAGGGTTCTTGTATTTTGTTTCTTTCTCCAGAGCTCCACTTATTATGTTTACTTGATTTTACAATTATATACAAAAGTATGAGCGCCCCTGCTCTAACTGAAATTAAGTGAACACATCCTCTACAGAGAACATATTTTAGCACATTTTAATTCACAATTACTGTTTATTTGCTGAATAACATATTGGTGAAAAAAAATACGGCCTGTGCAAAAGTTATGGCATGTTTTATATTTTGTGTTTTGTTTTTTTTTATATTAGACTAAATATATTCTGGCTTAAATAAATTGTGAATTGCATAAATTGTGCAATAAAATGCATAAAAATGACAAACTTAGAAATATCACTTAGAAAGTCAATAAAACCTGCAATTTGACTAGGACTGTTCAACATTTTGCATACAACAGTATGTAACAAAAACAGCTATAAGTTGGTTATTTTCAGACTCTCTTTATCCTTAAAAATTAAAAAGGTTGTTTCTGTTACTGTGCCTTTAAAACCAATGTATGTATATTATCTTTGTTCTGATTGGCTGGCCTGTACTCCACCTCTTTCAAAAAGCAATCCAGACTGTATTACTCCTTATAACTTTTGTGTCATTTTATATGTGTATATTTGTAAATATGTGGGCTTTCATGGCATCACAAAAAGAGATAATTTAAAACATTTTTCCACGCTTCATGTAGGTGTACTGGGGACTGAAAGATAGATTTTGGAATTTGAACAATGTGTCTACATATTACATTATACTCTTTTATTTAAGAAAAAGGGTTTTCTTGGTTTCTAATATAATAAGACAACCACCAATACGTAGCCCCAAAATGAGCCTTAATAATATTTCCAATAATAATAATAATAATTATTATTATTATTATTATAAAATTATTTAACTACTGTTATTTCTTAATCTAAAGAAACTATTAAACTTTAACTCTTCACCATAACACCAGTCGATTGATTCATTGATATATTCATTGCTATGAATGCCAGGGATGCATCATTTCTGTGCATTTCATCAGCAGCTCAGACTGCTGACTGTATGCAGAAACACTGCCTGCCTGCCGAACTAATTCAATCTGCCGCCCTCACACCACTCAACACTCCTCACACTGAACAGAAACACTCAAATACAAATAAGAAACTGAAAAGCATCCCTGCCTCTGGGGACATCCACTAGAAACCACCAGCAGAGGGTCCTTAGAAAAACAAGGCAGTGCACTTTAAGAATCTGTCCCTGCTGACAGACAGACTTCTATGACAAACTTAAACTCATCAAATATGTCACCTACGTTACGGCACATTTATTCCATATACTAATTAATCTCTGCTATACTGCACGAAGGCAGAACAGTGTGAACTGCAAAAAGGCTCAACAAAATCCGCTGTGGGATAAAAGTAGGTCAAAAACCAAAGGCCTTAAATTGGAAATGAGAAAATTATGCAACTGCAGGAAGGAACTAAAAATAGCTTCATAACCCACACATGCTCTGCTAATGCGATTTCTCTGAGAGCTGGCTGACCTTTCCTATGAGCTAAACACTAAGAAAACTGGACACATTTGTGCCAATTAAATCACGTAATATGAACAGATCCTCTTGACCTATTCCACATCTATGACGTAAGCCTATATCCCCCTCAAAAGTCGGGACTCCTGGTTTTAAGCTGATTTTAACATAAATGAGTATGTTTGGAATACGTTAACATATTAAAGATCTGATCTGGGGCCTGACTCATAAAGCATGTCTAAGGGTTAATGACTAAGTTTCAGCCTCACAAATGCTGGCTGTGATAAATCATCATGCGGGCACATAAAAGGGTGACATTTATGATGAACAGCCACTCGCAGGAAACATGAAGAGGCGTCAAAGAGCTTATTTTTCATTATGCTTTGTGAATATACAGAAAATGGAGAGCAGTGTATGTATAGCATACAACAGTAAAAAAGGCAACAATGGTCAGTGTGTTAGCGCTTACTGGAGTCATAATTGATTTAGATTTTTTAATTTATCAAATCATGTCTTTATGGTCATGGCCTTGTGCACAGGGGCTCAATCACACTGGAACAGGAAAGGGCCGTCCATAAACTGTTGAGACAAAGTTGTAAGCATTTAACTGTCTAAAATGGCTTTGTATGCTGTAACATAAACATCACCCTTCAACTTTACTGTTGGCACTATGCAGTCCAGTAGGTAGAGTTCTCCTGGTATCCACCAAACTCAGATTGTCCAGTATTCTGCCATAATGAATGCACCATGAATCAACACTCCAGAGAACACATTTCCACTGCTCCAGATTCCAGTGTCAGCCAATGCTTGGCAATGTATATGGAGATCTTAGGCCTGTGTGCAACTGCTCAGCCATGGAAACCCATTTCATGAAGATCCAATGCACAGTTGTCATACTGATGTTGCTTCCAGCATAAGTTTGGAACTCTATAGCTAATGATGCACCAGAGTATGGGAGATTTTTATGTGCTATTCACTTCAGCATTCAGCAGCCCTACTCTGTGAGTTTGAACAGTCTGCTGCTTTGTGGCTGAGGTGCTGTTGCTCCCATTTCACAATAATAGCACTTACAGATGACAGACAAATTTCACAAACTGACTTGTGGCAAAGGTGGCATCCTATGCCACTGGCATGTTTTAAGTCACTGAGCTGTTCAGTATGACCCACTCTACTGCTAATGTTGCACTGCTCTGTGTTTGATTTTATATAACTGTTAATAATGTTGCTGAAACACCTGAACTCAATATTTAGGAGGGATGTCCACATACTTTTGGCCATATATTACAGTATAAGCCTAAAGAGCCTAAACTGATTGACTGGCTGTCTTGTTTCCTAATTGTCAATACTTAAGCTGACCTGAAAAGTGGAAAGCTGGAGCTCAGAATTATGTCATTTTCAAATATGGACTATATGCAATATATACCTAAAGTAATGGGTCTTTTATGGTTAAAAATGTTTGGTGTTATTTGTGCTTATTTTTCTGAGAAGTACCAATAAGAAATTTCAAAACGCCAAACAAAGTGGTCCCCAAACTTTTGACAGACTTACTATAGATATGTAACCAAAACACACAACTCTAGTGATTGCAATCACCTGTGTGGTGGCAGTGGTCTGGATCTTCTTGATCTCTTTTTCCTTGCTATCATCAGCCCTTTCCGTGTCTGAGTTGGTGCTGGTGGCATCTATGCTATTTTTCCCTCCAGAAGCTTCTGCCTCAGCCTGCTCAGGGTTTTTGGAAGAACTTTCTGTCTGACAGGAGGAGCCAAAAGCCCCCAGACTGGGTTGGATCTTGAAGCAGTCCTCTAGAGCTACAGAGCTGGAGGCTGCATCTGATCCGCCAGTCATGTGGGCCAACAAGCCCAGGTCACTGGTGCTGGTGTGGACCTGGGGCTGTCCACCTGGAAGGGGCAAAGGCTCAGAAGGTGTTATCTCAGGTAACAAATTCTCAGCTGCACTGGTGCCCACAGGAGCAAAAAGAAAGGTGCTACTGCTGGGCACGGCATCTTTTTCTTCAGCCAATGTGATCAAAGGGCCGGTGTTTTTGTCCTCCAGGCTTGTTTTGGGCACCAAAACATCATTCACATTGTTGTTGAGCTGCTCCACAGCAGCAGAGTAGACATTGTCCAACAGGGAGTCGACCTCCACCAGGCTTCCATTGTCTGTCACTCCTAGAGTCTCCAGAGAAAGATCCATGTCATCCAGCTTGACCTCCGTAGCTTCAACCTTCTCAGCCTTGATGTCTACCAGTAGGTCATGGACTTCAACCCGCACCCCGGAGACTGGGTTCTCCACTTCAGGTCCTTTGGCCTCAGCCAGAAGGTTCCGTCCTGGTTCTGTAGTCTCAGGATCATCTGCTTCACTCTCAGGAGTCTGGGTTTGAGAATTGTCGTCTAGCTCTAGAGTGCCCTTGATGGTAGAGGCCTGTGCAGAAAGACCAGAGATGGTGCTGACCAGTCCTTTTTTACCCTTCTTGATGTTCTCCTCCTCCTGACGTTGGTACTCCTCATACATCTTGGCTAAATATTCCTTATGGGCTTCATATGTCACCTGAGGAAACAGAAACAGATGGTTTTCAGATGTGATTCATTATTTACTGCTAAATTATAAAGTATAATTATAAATCTTACTGAATAATCAACTTGCAAGGCAATGCTGCCTTGCTAACTATGATGAAACATTGAGGAAACTGTTTATTGTAACATCATGAAATTAAGTTATATTATTTATGTCCACTAGAGGGTGCCACTTTTGATCTGAGAAGTGGGTACTTACTTTAGAGTGAGCAATGGAGAGAGTGTCCACCCAAACCCGCCAGCCGCCCCACTCGTGCTTGATGGCATGGTACAGCAGGATGCGGAAGATGTTGTAGACCATCTCAGTGATCTTCTGCTCTTCTGAGTTTTTGGGGTTAATGTAGCCAAGCGAGAACATCCAGTCCTGCCACACAGAGCACTGGAGAAGACACCTAACAAAAGGAAACAGGACATAAGATGAATCACATATGGTGCACTTACAAAACGTAAAGGTACACTATCATTTTAAGCAATATAAAACCAAGCTAAGGCAAATAAATATATATAATGATGACTATACATTTTTCTTTGGGTGTGGATCTCTTGGTTTATAGAAAATCATATTTTATTTCTGTCTGCAGTGGAAAAAAAGGCTTGGGTTGAGGGAACAGACCAAAGGAAAACGAAAAGATTCAAGGGAAAAAGAAAACAGCACACATTGATTCAGATGTTTGGAATAAATATGTTCAATTTTACAAAACATTTTTATTGCAATTAAAAGTATATATTGATTTTAATATGATGTCAGTGCTAAATAACAACAAGGCTTCAAAACATTTGAAGGAAACTGAAATAATGAGATGATATTAAATATAGACATTTAGATGATAAACAGAGAAGATGTTGATTTCATAAGACTAAAAGTGAAGTTAATGGCTTAAAACTACAATTTATTTATCTTTGTTTGTCCATCAATGTTCCCTCACTACAATATCCAACATGCACTAAACAAACACATCACACACCTAGTGGGAATTCCTACCAATGTGGTGAAGAAATCCTGACTGCTAACATGACCACTGACATAGAGGCTAATAAAAACAGATGTAAAGTAGTAATGTTAGCTATCTGGCTTCATTCTGGATTGGTGGAAAAATCATTTTCAAACAGCTTGTCCTCAATTAGCCACCCCAAAGTAATTTTTCAAAAGTTCCTCCCACCTTCAATCATCAAAGCGGAATTTTCTAGCCTTTAAACTGGAAAATCTCACTCTCCAGACTAATAAAGCACATCTGTATGAAGCAATTAGCCATGTTTACAACAGATACAGTAATGTTAAAAATAATTTTGACCATAGTGAAACTTCATATTTGAGAAGTGGTAAAATCTCAAAGCAGATCACAATAAATATATTCAATAGATATTCAATATGGTCATAACCATGTTGGAAACTTATATTGAGGGAAACCTTCTGGTATCTAGTTAACAATATTTTATAATGACATGAATTATTAATATGAGAAATACTTCCAACCTTCTGAATGGCAGCATATACCCAAAGACCCTCATGAAAATAAACTAAATAAACTGTTGTATTTTATTTGCCCCAATGTTGTGGACAACAGAAAACCTGGTAACACTTCACTTGAAGGGTGTCTACATAACACATTCATTATAAGACTTCATATCAAGTTCATGAATGTTTAAATCAACATTCATAACTTTTACATTTTACATTATATTAATCTAGACATTTTACTCAAAAAACATTTTTCAAATTAAGTGAAACATCTCATTTCAACATAAAAATGACCTGGTTTTTAATATGTTTAAAGAAGACAAAGTAAAAAGTAGAAAGAATAACAAAGTGTAAACAAAGGCTTAAGAAAAAATAAGTAAAAGAGGTTGAAAGTCTAGGCAAAGTGTCAAAGTGTCAAAGGACTTTCTGTCCAAAGGAGCAAAGCCAGGTCATTTTCAATTTTGATTGTCCAGAAATGAAAACTTTCACAGAAAATAGAACAGGACTTTATGAGCATGTTAAGAAGTGTTCATGTAAGATGTTATGTAGATATTAAACATCTCTACATGCTATATCTGTCTGCAGTAGGTTTAGGTTGGAGCGATCAGGTCAGCCTGAGCTGATACAATCCCAGTCATGCCCATCATCAGAAGCTGGCAGCACTGATACATTCTCTGTGCAGCCGTCAGGGAGCGTGTGATGAGGATGCTTCCGGGAAGCGCAGAGGTGTTGTAACAGACCCGCTCAAGCGTGAAGTGTTTGAGCGTCATTTTTTGGAGCCGCTTTCTCTAATCTTAATGACAGAGAGGATGAAGTGTCATGATAAGAACCTTCACTGCACATACTGGGTGAATGATGGACGGCTTGACATCTGACAGAGCAAAGGACAGAAAGCCAGAGCGGGCTGTCATGAGACTCATCACTGACTCTGATGTGCTCATGCAGATGGGTCTGTCTGTGTCTGTATGTGTGTGTGTGTGTGTGTAGGAGTGTTGATGCATGTGTGCGCCTGCAACATCTGCCGGAAGGGAAACATGGAAACATGCTGCAAATTCAAGGATGATTTAGCGTCATGGGGGGGCCCATTAAATACTGAACATCCAAGGAGAACAATGTCCCCCATTTGCCCCCCCCACTCTGATCCATTCATCAGGTGTCTAATTGTTGTGGATGGGGGGCTGTTGAAGAGGAAGGCGCTCTCACCGTCTGTTCTCTCGGCTGTTGCTGAAGAGCTTGATCATGTCGGAGAGAAAGAGACGGCGCACCTCCATCAGCTCGGCGCTGGGCGTGGAGTTCTTCAGCAGAGTGGCCACCACCTTTAGGATCACTGGTAAACACACAGAGTTAAATAAACCATCTGCATCAGACACAGCAGCTTTACTGAAATCAGTAAGACGATACTTGAACCCTATAGTATAGCATTGCATAAACATGCTATATCATAGCAGATGATTATCCTGACAGATTTTGTTCAGTATTATAACAGTGTCATGTTACCTTTACTAATAATTGTCAAATGGCATAATGTTTGATGTCGTTACAGTTTATGTCACATGTTAATTCCTGCTGTGCTCTCTATTTAGCTGTCATGAGATCAAACATTATGACAGCTGAAGTGAAAGTGAAGGTAACATGACACTGTTATATGGATAGTACTCCAAATGACTTCACAACAGCACTGCCACCATTTGGCAGGCAATTTCAAGTGCATTCAGCAGCACTGTGGTGGTTTTTAACAAGAAAACAAAGCCATAAGAGATTCAGCAAAGCCAGTGAAACACTTTTTTGGACACTTTTTAAAATTTCTAAAGCCTAATAACCAATACATTTGATGGTTTTGCATTGATTTTAGTTGATTTGTTGCTGCAGTGACAACAAATGAAAATTGAAATCACTGTTTCTCTGTTACCTGGCACACTAAATAATACGCAAAAATAGTGCTGTACCATTAGAAGTCCCCTCATTAAAGAAGTAGGTAAAATACAAAGTATGTGGTTTTCAAAAGAATAGGATTAAGTATGTATTTATTGAGGTATATTAAAGCATCTTCTGAGGTATGCTGATCTTGTCTTATTCGCCACCTTTTTTTCCGCAATTTGTTCTACATTTAAGGCATTTCTTTAACAATTAAACTATAACATTTTGTAAATAATGTAATTAACCTGCTGCACCATTTAAGATGGAAAGGGAAATTCAAAAAAGAAGCTTCATATATGTATATGCTCATTATTTCAGACATTTTGCAATTTTAGCAGCCGCTTGTATTCATTTTAAAATCTCATGCATTGGAATTTTCTGAACTTGAGACGTGTGCAAGTTATACAGATCTAGTTCATCAATCTAGCAAATTTTCTCCCCGTAGCGTTTTCTGGGAAAGGCATCTAAAGTGTCCACATTTCTTTTAGTCTTTTTCATGGTCATTCTGGTCTATTTTTCTTGATCCTCATTCACCTGCAGGGCTATAACAGCAGCAACGGTGACAAAATAATCTCCATCAGAGCACAGAGTTACAGCTTGCCTACCAAAATGGTGATGGGCTTTCTTAATGACGCAATCAAATATTATGAATTACTGGACATTATGTGTCATTACAACTAATGGCAGCATATTACATCTCCCATGGCATGTTTATGGCAAAGGTATGTCAATGCTATGATGCTGTGGGGTCTTTAAACACTTACTGACCACTTTTTTAGAAACACCTAGTTGACCGCGTATATGCAAAGTTAGAGACGATAGCTCACCCTTTCTGCGAACAATTGTCTACTAGCACTTTATCAGCTTCTAGATATATTTGATTGGCAACATGAGGCAAAAATCACCAACACCATCGTGCCTGGAACACCTGTACCAGTGCCAAGCAAATATATCTGGTCAGCAGTGGTTCTAGGGTGGTCTCTTTCCACTGATGGATGGGGTAGTGGAGTGCTGATAATTATTGACCAGTAAATGGGCTGGAGTTAATTGTAAACCTATAAAGTTCACATATATGAAAGTTGCTTAAGCTAAAATGTGTTTGTAATTGTAACTGTAGTGCTTAATACACTAGCAACTCTGCACTAATGCTTTTTATATGTAAAAACGTGCATGAGCCTAAGCGCACAGTTTGCATGGACCATGCAAACTACCGCCAAACACACTGTTATAGGACTATGTACTTCTCAGCATGTCCAGAGGATCTGTGGAGTGATGCAGGCATCCATGTGACCTCACATAGACTAATCACAATCATGAGAAGGTCTCAGAACAACAACAGTCAGCACACACTGCACCAAAAACTCCCAAAAAAAGGTCTCAGACTTTCACTCGGGTGATACCCTTCTTGTCATTGGGGTGGTACTCTCAAGGGTACTCAATACCTTTGGGGAACATAACTGCACCTCATTGCAGTTATATTTTTCAAAAGCTACTGACTCCACACACCCAGGCTGTTTTCCACCCTTTTGTAAATGATCATCTGTTTTAAAACATTAGGTCCTGAAAAGGCACAAATATGTAATAGAAGGGGGAAATTGGGTACACAAAAGGTACACAACTGGATGTTAAAACTGTTGTACAGTACTGTGCAAAATTCTTAGGCACCCAAGACACATTTTCAAAATCTATTTATTTGTGTAGTTTGTGATTATTTGCTGAGAAAAGTGTTAATATTTGAATAAAAATTTACGGAATATTAATTAATAATGATTTTATATGCTTCATTACATTTTGCTCATGATGTAACTGATGATATTAACAAGTCTCTGTGGTGGCTGTGAAGGTGTCAAGGAAAATATGGACCCAAGAAATTCTTGTTACTTTTTATTGTTTTTATGTTTATTTGAATTATGAATATGACTTTATTGTAATGTATATTGTGATAAACTCACTGCTGAGGTAAATTGTTTAAAAATTTGCTTAGATGCCTAAAACTTTCGCAAAGTACTGTACTTTTGAGGGTACATTTAAAGTCTCTGTACCTTAATGAACAAAACATTTACCTGTACAGCACCTTTATTTCTGACAATGTACAAACTCATTGTACAAACTGAAGTCTTTTTGCTTGAGGTATATTAGCAGTATACTTCAGACGCATTGTGAGCGTATACTGCAGTCACATCTAGGCACATTTTACACTGCACTTGTACATACATCTCAGCTTTTCCATGTGTTTTTAGTCTGTAGTTACATTATTGTGATACTGATTTCTGCAAAATAAACATAAAAATGGTGCTCCCAAACTTTTGACAGACTGTGCGTGTGAGCCAATCAGAAGCAAGAGTTCAGAAAGTGACATATCATCATAGCCTAATTTGGTATTTGGACAGAAAGGAATGACCATTAGTTATTATCTTTAGCTACAGGTCACATGCAGACTGTCGAGGCACTGCAGCAAAGCTTACTGGGATTTTGAATCTTCACAGTAGAGTCGGGTTCAGGGTGAGGCTTGTGAACAACCTGTGTGCACACCTGTTCTGTCAGGATCTAAAGGATGAACAAGAAAGGAATTTATAGAATGTAGAACACAAATCTGAGTAATCAGAAACAGTACAAAGTTTTGAGTAATGAATAAATGCAAACATAACCCTCAGCACTAACAAAACACTGACATTTTATACAACCCCATTTCCAAAAAAAGTTGGGACGCTGTGAAAATATAGAAAATAGCAAGAAATAGAAAAAAGAAAAATGCAACAATATTCAAATAATTTAAACCCTATATTTCATTTAAAACAGTACAAAGAAATTCTATTGTTTTTTTGAAGAATATTTGAATTTTAACAGTTTGAATTTGATGCCACAAAGGTTGGGAACAAAAGGCTGATAAAGTTGTGTAATACTAAAAAAACACCTGATGGTTAATTGGAAACAGGTCAGTAATGTGATTAAGTACAAAAAAGCATCCCAGAGAGGCTGAGTCTTTCAGAAGTAAAGATGAAGAGGGGTTCATCACTCTGTGAAAGACTGCACGATCAAATAATGCAACAATTCAAGAATAACGTTTCTCAACATAAACTAGCAAATAATTTGGAGATTTCATCATCTACAGCACATAATAACATTAAAAGACTCAGAGAATCTGGAGAAATATCTGTATGCAAGAGACAAGGCCAAAAACCAGTATTTGCTGGCCATGATCTTTGGGCCCTCAGACAGCACTGCATTAAAAACAGGCATGATTCTGTAGTGGAAATCACTGCATGAGCTCAGAAACACTTCTGAAAACCACTGTCTGTGAACACAGTTCACCACTGCATCCACAAATGCAATTCATTTAAAATGGACTGAGGAAAAGTGGAAAAGTGTTCTGTAGTCCAACAAATTCAAAATTTGAAATTGTTTCTCGAAATCATGGACACTGTGTCCTTCCCACTGAGCTTGTTATCACTGCACAGTTCAAAAGCCAGTTTTCATGATGGTATAGGGGTGCATTAGTGTACATAGCATGGGTGATGTGCACATCTGTGTAAGCACCTTTAATGCTGAAAGTATAAATGCATGTTTTGGCAACATGTGCTGCCATCCAGATGACGTGTAGGCCTTTTCAGCAAAACAATGTCAAACCACATTCTGCATGTATTACAACAGCATGGCTCTGTATTACAAGAGCCCGGGTGCTAAACTGGCCTGCGTGCAGTCCAGACCTGTTACCACTGAGAACATTTTGCATATTATTAAATGAAAAATACGACAAAGGAGACCCTGAACTGCTGAGCAGCTGAGATTTTATATCAAACATGAAGAGGAAAATATTTCACTTTCAAAACTACATCAACTGGACTCCTCAGTTGCCAAATGTTTACAAAGTGATGTTACAAGAAGAAGTGATGAAACACAGTGGTACATTTCTCAGTTTCAACATTTGATATGTTGTCTTTGTAGTATTTTCCTTTAACAATCTGGTTTACTTGATTTGCATATAATTGCATTCTATTGTTATTTACATTCTGCACAGCATCCCAACTTTTTGGGAAATGAGGTTGTATTAACTGTTTATCCATTTGGAAAAGAAATATCAATATGTTCTTATATAAAGTTGAAGATGGCAAAAAATCTAACTTTGTTTAATGTACTATTGTGTTTTAAAATATTTTTGGAATGAAACAATATATTGGAAATCTCACATATATAAAAATAAATGCCATACATTTCCTTTCAATATGAGTGTTGCTCATAGCCCAACAAAATAAGCAGATTAATTCTGTTGAAGGCATCGATCCCTTTTGGATTCTCAAGTTTGTTGAAACAAAAGCCTCCTTTATATGTTTGGGGGTTCACACTGTGCTTTTCTAAAGGTGGGAAAAAATCGTTGCCTACCACACTGGGCTGCTGCTATTAATAGATAACTAAAATTAGTTATGGATAACATGACAAAACATAAAAACAAATCTCAAAACTAATGTGGTGCATTGATAAGACCCCAGCTGTGCTGTCACACTAGACAATATGAGGTGCTAATAGACAAAATGAGGTGCTGTTAGCAAAAACAAGCTAAAATAAAATAAAGGTTTTTTGTTTATATTATGATTTATGTAGAAAAGTGAAGGTCTGCAATCACTAATCCCCCCTGCATTAAAACTGAAAAGGCCAGCTTATCCTTTGATCTGGCTGTTTAAGTAGAAAACAAACTCATGATTTAGGGTATTTAAAGTTTTTTCAACTCAACTTTTTCAACATTGATGTTGAACATGAACATGGTACAAACACAATGCACAAAATGTGTCTCTCCCACTGAAAACAATAGAAAAATGCCTTACTGCTAAAAAAAAAAAAACAAAAAAAAAAACATGAAACCCCTTTTAGGACATGGCCGATTACCACGGTCAGTAATTGTGATGCACTTTCTTGTACTTCAGTTCAGCAGCTTAACACATAAGAACAGCTGCGGTATCATCCTTCAACACAAACTATTAATAGTGTAATTACAGTGGTTGCAAATTTGGTAACACAGTCATGCATTTCAACTGTTTATTCACAGAATTCTGAATGTGTTGCATTATAAGGGTTTTTAAGTCAACAAATCATCTTTTCTCTTCCTAATATGAGGAAGCCATGCTAAAATGTTTGTCTGTGGTAATCAGCCATATGAAACAGGGGCAGTAGATAGAGACTAGGTTGGAAAATGCTTGAATGTCACCTCAAGATACCTCAAAAATGGGATCGTCACAGATCTCGCACATGCTTGAGAATAACGTGAACAGAAGATGTGCTACCTCATAGAGCGTGTTGTACGTCGTCACTGACACTGTACTGGTGTGCAGCATTAGCCTCTCGCCCAGAAGTGTGAAGAGGCTGTGTGTGTGCATGATTTCCACCTTTCTCCTGCAGAAACACACAAACATGTCAAGGCAACAGGAACAGGCCGAGATAGCTATTTCGCTTGCCAACTCCAGCAGAGTGTCGGCTAACGTCACTTTTTCACAACGACACGAAATAACAAATCAGCCCCGATCTCCAGACGCTGCTTCAAGACACATGCAGGAAAAAGGGAGCAGCGTTCACAGTGACAAAGTATCGGAGAGCGCATCGCTCAGCAGAGCTGCGGCGTTAGACATTAGAATGCAGCAGGGCCTAGAGGCGCAAAGGGACAGTTCAGACAAATGGCTGCTGTTCTTCAGCCTGCCACCACCGCACCAAATTCACTCTAGAGCCTTCAAACACAACAGCCTGACGCTTACTTATTGATAACTATGCAAATGGGGGAAAGTGCTTGAAGATGATTTATACAAGGCCACTGCTAACTGCAGCACAAGCCTGCAAATGTCAATATAATGCTGGCTTTAAAGCTTAAGCAGCAGTCCTGACGGATAAGAAAATTAGTGTGGAGGCTGTTTTCTGCCGTTCAGCAGGTCTAGAGATGATCAAAAGGAAATAAATAGGCTGTTAATGATCAGTTTGTTGCAACAAATATCTCCCAGTAGGCTATTAGGAACAGAACCTTGTAAGAACTATAATGTTGTAACAGTATAAAACAGTGATAACTAGTGCTACAAGGCATTATGAATAATCCAAGGGCCCATATCATGGAAAATTCAAATGTTCTCCTTTTTGTTTTTTAATAAGAGTTTGATGTAGTATGCAAACACTGCTAAAACATTCACTCAGTCAAATGCACCCAGTGAGATATGATAACTAAGATATGAGAACTAAGCTGGAATAACCCATTTGTGAGCACTCATGTATCCACTTATATATCATTGTAGGGAGTGTTTCAGTCTGCACTGCTTTTAAATGAGGTACAATACAGAGCAGGCAATCAGAACAGTGGCCATTTACATATATCACATACATCTTAAGGACATAGCTATAAAAACAGCTAAGGGATAAAAAGAGGTTGGAATACAATCATCGTAAAAATGAATTATGAATGTTTTTGCCACATAAACACACACACACACACACATACATGTTATAAAGGACTTATTAACATGGGTTCTTTAATAGATGGTTTAAAGGGGCTAGTTTTAAATCTATCAAATCAAACTAATTCAGCTTACTTCAAATACACATGCTAATTTAGCTCATTTCACAAAATGAACCAAAAAACATTTCTTTAAACTAACACTAATACCTAAAACATCCTTCACACACACACACACACACACACACACACACACTCACTCTGCTGATCTAACTCTCACTTTGACACACACAGACACGTACACACACACCTCTCCCTCCTCTTCATTTGTCTTATTTCTTATTCATCAGGCTTGAAGGACCCAATCATTTGCCCACCCATTGCCTAGAGCAGTGGAGGGCTGCCCAGAATGCAGAATAAGCTAAGCGGAAAAGCAGCTGGCTGGACTAGACTAGCACTGGCTCATGACAAAATGTGCTATATGCTATGTGATAAGAAGCCATAAGTCTAGTTGGTTGGTAGTACAAGCCGAAGGTGGTTTAGTACTTAAGACTTGTGGAACTTAAATGTCCTTTTAGGGTCCTTATGTGCTGTCCATAAGGATGATATTACCCTGAAATTTTTCAAGTCTATTTTAAGTTTCAAGTTTATTACAAAGTGCATGAAAGAGCTGTACTGTATAATCAATCACTCAACCAATCAATCAATAAATAAATAATCAAACAATAAATTAGTGCAACATAAAGGAAAACCTGAAAAAAACTAATAAACCTAAAATATTGACAGATACACTAAGCCATTCAAATAAATACCACCAGTGCCGAACTGCAACTCAGATGAATACAATTAGCACATTAGTTGAAATCAATATACAGTTGTATGCAAAAGTTTGGGTAGCCCTGGTACAATGATGTTTTGTTGCTTTTCCAAGTGAAAATATGTAAAATTCTCTACATCCTCCACAGAGAACACAGCACTGCACATTTTATTACACAGTTACCGTTTATGTGCTGAATTTAACTTTTAAAAAACAGAATGAGCATATTTAAATACCCTGTAAAGGATGTGCTAACTTATTTTCAGAACATCATTATCATTTGTCTAGGGATATTCAAACGTGTGCATACGTCTGTATGTAAAAAATATTAATAAGAATCAGTAGCCACATGCGGCCTGATAATCCATTAATAATCTGACAGCTCAATCGGAATATAACACGTCCAAGTATACACCTCAGTCAGAATAGACTAGTCTGATTGAGACCATTCAGAACACAATTTCTATCTGATTTACCGAGGTGAGTAATCCTGTAAATAATCTGTTAAATACATGAATAATAACCATGTAAACGCCCTTATCCGATTACATTCCCAATCGGAAAGTTTAAGTACATTCTGAGCATGTGTGTCAAATCATGATGAAGTTTATGCTCTGATCTTTAAAAGACAGTAGTGGGATGGGCGTCCAGCTATTATGTCTCAGAACATGACGTCTTCCTCAGCTATTCTGTAATAAGTACATGTGAATGAGTCTGACATCCTCCTGAGTCTGACATCATTTTAAACACACTGTTGCTCGTCTCACTCTGACTGGACTCCACTAAGTTGTACCCTACACGAGCACATCATTTTGGATCGTATTTCTTGTAGTGAGCATATTAACAGAGATTTTCCATCAGATTGTTGAGTACAGTGCATGTAAACCTCAGTCTTAATCTAAATCGGAATGTATTTAATTGGATTGGCAACCATCTTTGCGTGTAAACATAGTCAGTGAGACAGTATAAAGTGCCCATATCACAGAAAATAGATTTTTCTTCGCTTTAAATATACATATATCCATTAAATTATAGAACATTTACATACCCCTCACATTTCTGCAAACATATTATTATATCTTTTCATGGGTCAACACAATAGAAATGAAACTTGGATATAACTTAAAGTAGTCAGTGTTCAGCTTGTACAGCAGTATAGATTTACTGTCCTCTGAAAATAACTCAAAACACAGCCATTAATGTCTAAATAGTTGGCAACACAAGTGAACCCACCTCACAGTGAACATGTCCAAATTGTGCTCAAAGTGTCAATATTTTGTGTGACCATCATTATTATCTAGCACTGCCTTCAGCCTCTTGGGCATAGAATTCACCAGAGCTGCTCAGGTTGCTACTGGAATCCTCTTCCAACTATTCCATGATGACATCATGCAGCTGGTGGATGTTAGACACCTTGCACTTCTCCTCCTTCTGCTTGAGGATGCCCCACAGGTGCTCAATTGGGTTTAGGTCTGGAGACATACTTGGCTAGTCCATCACCTTTACCTTCCGCAAGGCAGTTGTCATCTTGGAGGTGTGTTTGGGGTCTTTATTGAGTTGGGAAACTGCCATGCAGCGCAGTTTCTGAAGGGAGGGGATCATGCTCTGCTTCAGAACGTCACAGTACATGTTGGAATTCATGTTTCCCTCAATGAACCCCAGGTCCCCAGTGATGGCAGCACTCATGCAGCTCCAGACCATTATGCTACAACCACCATGCTTGATTGTAGGCAAGAGACAGTTGTCTTGGTGCTCCTCACCAGGGAGCCACACATGCTGGACACCATCTGAGCCAAATCTCGTCAGACCACAGGATATTATTCCAGTAATCCATATTCTTGGACTGCTTGTCTTCAGCAAACTGTTTCCGGGCTTTTTTGTGCGTCAGCTTCAGAAGAGGCTTCCTTCTGGGACGAGACAAGTTGATGCGTGTGGTCTGAACACAGGCTGACCTCCCTCTTCATCAACCTCTGCAGCAATGCTGGCAGCACTCATGCATCTATTTTTTGAAGCCAACCTCTGGATATGATGCTGAACATGTGGAGTCAACTTCTTTAGTCGACCCTGGCAAGGCCTGTTTGGAGTGGAACCTGTCCTGGAAACCCACTGTATGACCGAGGGCACCGTGTTATAGCTCAGTTTCAGAGTGTAAGCAATCTTCTTATTTTTGTGGAGAGCAACAAGTCTATTTCTATGAGAAATAGACTTGTTGCTCTCCACAAAAATAGAGAGTTCTTTGCCATGAGGTGCCATGTTGAATATCCAATATGAGAGAATTGTACCCAAATATCAAATTTAACAGCCCTGCTTCCCATTCACACCTGGAACCTTGTAACTCTAACGAGTCACAAGACACCAGGGAGGGACCACGACACAATTGGGTACAATTTGGACATGGTCATTGTGAGATGTACTCACTTGTGTTGGCAGCTATTTAGACATCAATGGCTGTGTGTTGAGTTATTTTCAGAGGACAGTAAATCTGTACTGCTATACAAGCTGTACACTGACTAAGTTATATCCAAGTTTCACTTCATGTTCTCCCATGAAAAGATATAATAAAATATTTGCAGAAATGAGAGGGGTGGACTCACTTTTGTGAGATGCTGTAAATCATCCTGTTCAGCCCACATCAGTTTAGTCCCACTCTTTTACACTGAGGTTATAAGAAGTATTTCACCCTGAATTGCATTTTGAATGAGGTGAAATACAGGAATCTGATTCTAAGAGATAAAAAAAGAAGGAAAATGGTCATGTAAAAAAAGTGTTTTCTTGCATATAATATGACACAAGCATCATAAGTATCATTAATATAAACTAAATGATATGAGCCCTTTAAAAGACATTAGGCACCTCACTAATGCCTTATGGTGAAAAGTGGGCAGGTAATAATGCTTAGACAGGACATTATTTTTTCATTAAAACTGGATGTAATTGTCTAGGAAATGAAATTTACTCACTTGTGGCCCAAGTGCTTGAGGAAGTAGCCCAACACCTTCAATGCCTGCACTCGAATGCTTTCGCTCTTGGAAGCCAGCAGTTTGTAGACCACTCTGAACAAAGCACAGGATATAATAACTGAGAATTCCTCTTCAAAATAAAGGGTTCTTTGGAGTGATGTCACAGACTCCATTTCAGTCATTTTTTGTAATGAGAGATAAGCAAAATGTTTTTCAAAAGTAGAAGAATCTCCACATAATTTAAATATTCAATACCAAGTAAAGGTTTTCCAAGAATCATATGCTCAGTTTTTATTTTGAATAGTGTAGCATTAAAAAAAGAGCATCAACACATAGTTCTGCTTTAGCAGTGATCTAGATGTAATGAAATATGTCTTTCGATAAGACTTGTCAGATAAGATAAAAGTGCTAGTGTAATGCAGAGTAAGCGCATGCTGGCTCAAGCTTGTTTCATCACAGCAACATCAACTAATATGTGCGAAAAGTAAAGCCGCGCTGGGGAAATAACTTCATCAAATCCGTCCACATTTCATTAGCTAGACACATGGGGCAAAGGCTTGATCTTGCTTGTCAGGAATGAAATAAATATGGAAATATGCGAATATTCTTATGTAGATGAGGCTGAATAATTCATGCGGGCACACTCGGCAGTGTGAAAGAGTGCATGAGAGGCAATCTAACTCGTCTGCCCATGCTGCAGTGCTCACCGGATGCCGTTTCTCTGGTCGAAGGCGGGAATCATGGAGGCTGGATGCTCAGACATCAGCGCTACCAGCAGCTGAAGGACATCGTGGAGGTTCTCGTCCTGTGGGCAACAGTACAGGAGCGTTTCAGTGCAGTTATATGTTATACTGGTAATGGTATGTAAAAGCATTTGTGCCATTTGAAATGGATGTGAATAACAGGTCTATTACAAAACTCATTACCAACACTCAGCTGTTATTTAACCCTTAGAAGAACATGTTGCTATACTTTTAATGTCATTATTCAAACCTGATTAATTACATTAACAATTACATAGTTATACAATATCTATGTAACACAGTAATATTATATATTTATTGAAAGGGTAAAAGATGCACATAATTTCTCTGATTGTTTCAATGATTCAGGGGAAAAAATAATAAACATAAAATTAAAGTTATTACCCACTATAAATGCCTTCAGAAAGGGTTTAGAGGTGTTGAAGCTACAGATTCGCATCATGCTGTTCAGTTTAGAATTACAAATCATGCCTGCAGAGACAGCTCTGAGACCTAATGTACTTCAGCACCTAGGTAGAGTTCATTTGCACTGCAGTTGTGCTTGTAGAAGACAATAATGTAATAATTTCCCAGTAAGTAATATCACCCAGAAATGTTATTATAATTGCACTTGGTCAGAAATGTAACCCAAAAAAATATATACATATAATAACTTGTCACACATATCTGAACGGATATTTCAGATTTACACATTTAAAAAACTGCTTTTTTTTATTGATAATGTCATTACATTTTGGAAATGTATTCTTTTTCAGAGTTGATCACATGTAATACATCATTACGTTATTATAATTTATCATATTTTCAGAGCAATATGGGTTTTATATTTAAGTTGATCTATTTAATTGGTTTTTTTTTTAATAGACAATGCAATACTTAGTTACCAGAGTTTGCCTACAATGCTTTTGTGCTTTCTTCAAAATGTAGAATATGGACTAAAAATGAATGACATCATAACATCAGACATATCAGACAGTAGGGGTCGGAATCTCTAGGCACCTCATGATTTGATTAGATTATGATTCAGAGATGACATCACTTGCTTGTTGGTCGTCCGATTGGCAGCAACTACAACCAGGCGGAAAACGGGTGGAAACATGTAGTATGGTTTTCTGCCTCAACTCCATATAAGCCAAAATGCTTCAATACACTAGCTCAAGGGTCGACAACCTGCATCTCCACATCAGAATTAGATTTCTAGGTAAATATAAAATAATCCTTCTTTGCTATAAAATAAAACTCTGTTGATTGTTCAAACACAATTATCTTAAACACTGAAATTAACACAGTCTATGATTGCTAGTTCACCCAGATAGGAGGTAACAAAAAGGCAAGAGACAGACTGAAGACAAACATTGATAATTTTGGAGACGAAGAAGCAACTTTGTAAAATGAGAAGCAGCCTTGTAAAAGAAGCCTTGCAAAAAGTAGAACATTGAGGGATGTTTTACAAGAAACTGTTTTACTTTGTGGGAAATTTTCCAGCTGGTGATGCAAGAAAAGCAACTGTAGCTGAGCGACTGCTTAAAGCAGAGCAGTTAATGTGTTTTTGTTTATTTTATATTTTTAGCCTACACTAGGACATTGTATATATGTCTCAGTACATGCTACTGTCATCTGCATGCTACAGACTGTGCTCTTCCACACTTTGAAAAGTTCTGCCTTTTGTGTACCGTCAAAATTACGCTATCAATTAAATTAATTAGAAAATTAATTTTTGACATTTGTGTAACAATTCAGAATTGCCTACATCGGCACTGCAATGCTTCTAAGAATCGAGCCCCCCCGCCCTTATCAGACTGTATTATACCATCCACTTGAAAAATAATTTGTAAATAATACATTCCCAATAATGTATTAAGATATTAAATTATTAGAAAATAATGTTGATCTGTTTTTAAACAATGTATTACTTTTTATTTAAATTATTATGTTCTCGAGTTTAATGACATTTTTTGACCAAGTTAAGAGCAACACGTTACATTACCGGCCGACATTACATTGGGAAATCATTATAGTACTGGGTTCTAAATAGTTTCTGCCTGTTCTTAGAGAGGATCTCCATTCTCAGGGAGGCCGTCTGACGGACATGCTAAATAATCAATCAAAGCTGGCTGTTTTGGTACAGATTTATATCTAGCTCTGAAAGGCTTCATCATAATTTCATCATAATGTTCAGCACAGGCAGCTGTTTGCTTTTGCTGACTTGGATTTAGCTGGGAAAACAAAACTTGTTTCCATCTAAATGATAAAAAACAGGCATGTGAATAGCCACTCAGAAGGCAACTGACAGAATCTCTGCAGTTGTGGTCGGCTTTGCGTGCAAAAGATATCAGTCGCTCGGTGTCTGTGCGGGCGGACCATCTGAGGCTGAGGCTAGGTTCTACGTGGCTGCCTCGTCTGCAGACTCACCTCATGCATGGTCAGCAAGTAGTTCTGAATGCTCTGAAGCTCGTCCTCCTTAACACCTCGATCCTGTTAGAAAAACAACAGTACAGTTCATGTAATGTAAAACAAATATCCATCCATTTTCTAAGCCGCCTCTCTGTCAGGGTCATGGGGGGGGGGGGTGCTGGAGCCTATTTCTGTATAATTTGTATATTTCTGTGGATGACTGATTTCTTAAACATTGTTTTATGATAGTTTTGAGACGATAGTTTTTAATCCATCTGTGATGGAGAGGTACATGCAATAGTACCCAAACATGCAACAGTAGAAATCATACCCACATATTTTTCAGATCTACCACTACACTGCTCAAAAAAATAAAGGGAACACTTAAACAACACAATATAACTCCAAATAAATCAAACTTCTGTGAAATCAAACTGTCCACTCTCAGTTGTTGCTGATTGTCCACAATCAGCAACACTGATTGACAATCAATTTCACATGCTGTTGTGCAAATGGAATAGACAACAGGTGGAAATTATTGGCGATTAGCAAGACACACTCAATGAAGGAGTGGTTCTGCAGGTGGGGGCCACAGACCACTTCTCAGTACTGATGCTTTCTGGCTGATGTTTTGGTCACTTTTGAATGTTGGTGGTGCTTTCACACTCGTGGTAGCATGAGACGGACTCTACAACCCACACAAGTGGCTCAGGTAGTGCAGCTCATCCAGGATGGCACATCAATGCGAGCTGTGGCAAGAAGGTTTGCTGTGTCTGTCAGCGTAGTGTCCAGAGGCTGGAGGCGCTACCAGGAGACAGGCCAGTACACCAGGAGACGTGGAGGAGGCCGTAGGAGGGCAACAACCCAGCAGCAGGACCGCTACCTCCGCCTTTGTGCAAGGAGGAACAGGAGGAGCACTGCCAGAGCCCTGCAAAATGACCTCCAGCAGGCCACAAATGTGCATGTGTCTGCACAAACGGTTAGAAACCGACTCCATGAGGATGGTATGAGGGCCGGACGTCCACAGATGGGGGTTGTGCTCACAGCCCAACACCGTGCAGGACGCTTGGCATTTGCCAGAGAACACCAGGATTGGCAAATTCGCCACTGGCGCCCTGTGCTCTTCACAGATGAAAGCAGGTTCACACTGAGCACATGTGACGTGACAGAGTCCCGGTTTGACCGGTTTGGCAGTGGGGTCAGTAATGGTGTGGGGTGGCATTTCTTTGGAGGGCCGCACAGCCCTCCATGTGCCCGCCAGAGGTAGCCTGACTACCATTAGGGACCGATCCTGAGATCCTCAGACCCCTTGTGAGACCATATGCTGGTGCCGTTGGCCCTGGATTCCTCCTAATGCAGGACAATGCTAGACCTCATGTGGCTGGAGTGTGTCAGCAGTTCCTGCAAGATGAAGGCATTGAAGCTATGGACTGGCCCACCTGTTCCCCAGACATGAATCGGATCGAATCCGCTCCATCCACCAACGTCACGTTGCACCACAGACTGTCCAGGAGTTGGCAGATGCTTTAGTCCAGGTCTGGGAGGAGATCCCTCAGGAGACCATCCGCCTCCTCATCAGGCGTTGTAGGGAGGTCATATAGGCACGTGGAGGCCACGCACAATACTGAGCCTCATTTTGACTTGTTTTAAGGACATTACATCAAAGTTGGATCAGCCTGTAGTGTGTTTTTCCACCTCCTCCATTGGTTAATAAATTTGATTTCCATTGATTTTGTGTGATTTTGTTGTCAGCACATTCAACTTTGTTCAGAACAAAGTATTCAATGAGAATATTTCATTAATTCAGATCTAGGAGGTGTTATTTGAGTGTTCCCTTTATTTTTTTGAGCAGTGTAGAAACTGCAACAAACAGTAAACCCAGCTGAAAAAAATCATTGGTGCTACCCTACCCATCCTCCAAGACTCATACTCTTCAAGAACCAGGAAACAGGCATGGAAGATCATTACAGATTCCTCACACCCTGATCACAACCCTTTTCAACTCCTCCCCTACAGCCACTATAGAACCCTATACACTAAGACTGCCAGACAGAGAAGCAATCTCTTTCCTTGCCTTTTCTTTGCCATCACCCTCATAAATAGCTGATCAGTAATATCATCTGCTGGGCCACTGCTACTCCTGTTTTTTAGCCCAGATACTTATTACACCCTGCTCCAGACTCATAGCATTGTACATAACAATTCTACTCCCATACATGATGTAGATTATTGCGGTTTGTTTATTGCTTGACCCTGTATAATCTGTATCTTGCTTGCATATTGTGTACTGTCTGTAAATAATGTGTGTAGTGTCTGTACATTACTTGTCAATATATAGTCTGCATACTGTATATATTATTTATATTGCATATTGTGTATTGTCTGTCAAGTATTTAAAATTTGTTTATATTGCTTTTAATACTAGAGAAACACCAACCAAATTCCCTGTGTATGTTAACATACTTGGCTGATAAATTTGATTTTGATTCTTAAAATCAATATTAGCATTGGTGACAAAGGCCCAATGCTATTTCACCCCTTGCCCCTAGCACTTAGCCCAATCCCTCCATTTTAGGGGTGTCCTGATTTTTGTTAAGATGGAGGAGTAGGAGAGACTTCAGGTTCTAAATGTAGGGGAAGGACGCTGGCGAGAGACCTCCCAGTTTAAGTACTAACTTTATTTGTTGACTTTTTCTCTTTTTTTCTCATGAAACGTGTCTCACTTGTTTCTATTCGAACCTGTCTTCCAAAATTAGCAGCTCAAAGAACTCTAAACACAAAACAAGAGCGCAAATTCTGGCTACGCGCGTCGCTACCAGTACTGCGGGGAAGTTAGCCTCATTTGCTAACACGTCCGCAGCGAGTTCACAGACTGCTGCCATGCTGGAAGAACCCGCATCTGCCCCGCTCATTACAATGGATCAACTGTCCACTTAATTTGCAAAGCAGAGGTCCTCGCTCAAGGAGGATCTCTCTCCTGATCCAAGAAGCAGTTAAACCACTACAAGTCTCAACTGAATCACTACAAGCCACAGTTAACTTTTTTCAGACCCGCCTTACTTCGGTTGAGTCCGTGGCCGGGGAGAACTTTGAGCGGCTAACAGCAGCCAAATCCACTGTGAAATCACTGCGTGTTCAGAACCAAAGTCTACTGGATCGACTCGAGGACCTCGAGAACCGCTCACGAAGATCCAATCTCCGCATATTGAACATCCCCGAAGGCAGGGAAAATGGTAAAGACCCACTCAAGTTCTTAGCAGAGCTGCAAATGCAAATGATGGGCCCAGATGTCTTCCCTGCACCGCCTGAGTTGGAGAGAGCCCACCGATCTCCATCGTTCAGAGCCAGACAGAATAACTGCATCCGTTTCTGGTTTGCTTCTCCAAATTTCAACAAAAAGAAGCTATAATACACTGGGTCAGGAATCATGAGCTGAGATACCAGGGAGCCATCGTCAGGATCTACCAGGACTTCAGGACGACCCTTACAAAGAAACGCGTTGCTTTCAATGGCGTAAAACAAGCTCTGTATCAGAAGAACATTCGGTTTCACCTGCTATATCTGGCTCGGCTGCGTGTTCTTCTGGGCGACGACATACATGTCTTCAGTTCGCCTGATAAAGCTCAGAGGTTCTTTAATCAAAGGTCCGGTAAATAGACATTTGAACTTTAGATAGAAACAGTCTAAACTAGAGCCAACATGCACCAACCTTAACTAAGGCTCCAGGTCCTTATTTTGTCTACAGCCCTATGACTGAAGATTTTGGCTGTTGATAAACCTGCACTAAATTCAGTCTTGGCTGTTTGTTATTTCTTTAAGCTCCTTCTGTTGGTTGTAGATATGTAATCTTTGTACTGTATATATATATATATATATATATATATATATATATATATATATATATATATATATATATATATATTTCACGTTTGTCTTGCAAGGTGTACCTTAGTGCCTTACTCTTTTTCTGGGAGCCCTACTAGTTAGGTGCGTTATGAGGTTATACCAAATGAAGTCCATGCGTAAAGAGATTAGCCTGCAGCTTGACTCAAGAAGAGATACAAGTATAGGCATAATTTGGGTTTTGTTCTGAGAATGGGTTAAAGGGAGGGATACCCCTGGACTTTGCCAATGCATATCTTTTATGTACTTATTTATCCTTTTTTCCAGGTTTTTGAAGAGATGTATCTTATTGTATTCATACATTTCTTTTATTTTTGTTATTGTTTATACATGCTCCACTACTACTCTACAGGCTTGAAAAAAAAATTATTTAATATGGATAAAATGGGAACACACTTTATTAGTTGGAACGTAAAAGGTCTAAATGGGCCAGTTAAAAGAGCCAGGATCTTCAATCATCTTAAGCATTTAAACTGTGAAATTGCATTCTTGAAGAAACCCATCTACTGGTAAAAGACCAAACTAGATATAAAAAATCTTGGGTTGGGCAGATATTTCATTTGAACTTTAATTAAAAAACACGGGGAGCAGCCATACTATTTCATAAAAAGATCCAGTTCAATGCAACTAATGTAAAATCAGACCCATTTGGCCGCTTTATAATTGTATCAGGTCTTCTATTTTGCAAGCCCATAGTCTTGGTTAATATATATGCTCCTAACTGGGATGATGATACATTTATAAGTAAAGTATTCTCTTTGATACCAGAGTTAAACTCACATCAGATGATTTTTGGGGGAGACCTGAATTGTGTAATTAATCCAGTATTGGACCGATCTAAACCCACATCTCTTAACCCATCAAAAATGGCTAAGACACTATCAGTTTTTATGGAGCAAGTGGGTTGTGTTGATCCATGGCATGCACTATGTCCTCAGAGTCAATCTTTTTCTTTTTTTCCCCTGTGCATCATTCCTACAGTAGAATAGATTATTTTTTCATTGAAAAAAATTTACTATCTTCAGTTAAAAAAAAATGGAATACTCAACTATAATAGAATCGGACCACGCTCCAGTCTTACTGAATCTTGTGTTCCCCTTTAACGATGGAGTCCGACCTCCTTGGAAGATGGATAAAACCTTGCTAGCTGATGCAGATTTCTGTAATTTCATACCCATCAAAAATGATAATTTTATAGAGTTTAATAAAAAGGATGACATCTCTCCATCAGTTCTCTGGGAAACACTGAAAGTAGTAATCAGGAGGGAGATCATAGCATACACATCTAAAATGCATATAATGTGTAAGGCAGAGCAAGATGAAGTTATTGAGGCCATAAATACAGCAGATGCTCAGTATTCTGTTACTCCCTCCTCTGAACTCTATAAAAGAAAATTTGACCTTCAAACTAAATATAATTTATTAACAACTGCTAAGACGGCTTTTGTTAAAATCACGTAGACTGGTTTATGAGCATGGTGAAAAAGCTGGACACTTCTGGCCCAACAGCTTAAGAGTCGTTCAGCTACTCAACAGATTTTACAAATAAGGAAACCTAATGGAGAGTTAACCATCGACCCAGTAGGAATTAATGATACATTTGCAGCATACTATTCAAACTTGTAAATGTCAGAAACACGCTATGATAGCGCAGACATGGATTTTTTTTTTCAATAATCTTCAAGCCCCTTCTATTAATGAAGAACTTAAAACTGAACTTGAGCTACCACTGGAGCAGGCAGAAGTTAACAGCGCAATTCAGGCATTACAAAGTGGCAAGGCACCAGGCCCAGACAAATACCCCATACAATTTTATCAAACATTTTCTAATAAATTATCACCCATTTTGCTGGATATGTTTAATGATTCGTTATCTTGAGGTTTACTACCATCAACATTAACTCAAGCGTCAATTTCTCTTCTATTCAAACCAAATCTTGGCCAAGGCCCTTGCCATATGCCTGGGAACTGCAATGCATGCTGTAATTTCTACTGATCAAACTGGCTTTATATCGGGCCGACATTCGTTTGTGAACATCCACCGTCTTTTAAATATTATCTATTCTCCTGCATCGGAGGAGATACCAGAAGTGGTTGTCTCCCTGGATGCAGAAAAAGCCTATGATAGGGTTGAGTGGCCCTATCTGTTTTTAAGTTTAGAGAAATTTGAATTCGGACCCACCTTTATTTCATGGATTAAGCTTTTATACTCCTCTCCCAAAGCATCGGTGATTACAAATGGCAAGCAGTCACATTATTTTCAACTATCAAGAGGAACTCATCAGAGCTGCCCCATCAGTCCTCTCCTGTTTGTCTTGGCCATTGAACCCTTGTCCATTATACTTAAATCTTCGTCATCAATCAGTGGAATTCAGACGATTGCAGACGATGTATTTGCACATTGTTCATATTCTTAGGAGATTTGGTACATTGTCTGGGTACAAGTTAAATTTTGATAAAAGTGAATGTGATTTAGCACTTAAGATTCAGGAAGATACACTACCATTTCATATATCTAAAAACGGCTTTAAATACCATGGCATTAAAATAACAAGAGACATGCAGAGCCTCTATCAAGAAAATTTCTCTCATGTGTTTGAGAAAACAAAACTAGACTTGGAAAAATGGAGGTCACTTAATTTATCCCTGTCATAATACCCCAGGCAATCTGACCCAAATGTTCTGGTCTTGCCCTGCTTCAGCCACCTATAGGCTTTCGATTTTTCACTTCTTATCAGAGTCTCTTAATATGGATCTTCAGCCTAACCCATTAGCCGCCATATTTGGCATATCTGATAGTAAAAGTCACAGACCCATTATCGCCTTTACAACCCTTCTTGCTCGTAGGAGTACACTGGAAATCAAAACACCCTCCAAAAGCATCTGCGTGGCTTAGTGACCTGATGCAATCCATGCAGTTGGAAAAATGAAAGTATTCACTTAGGGGCTCCAGGAACAAATTCTTAACTATTTGGGGAACAATTCTGACCTATATAGATAACAGTAAATCTATAACTGACATTGAATAGTCTACTAACAGAGATGCCCCCCCCCCCCTTTTTTTTTAAAATTATTATTATTATTTTTTCTTTCACTCTCTCCATGCCATATTTGAGTATTGAAATGTAAAGCCTTTGGATGTTGGGGTGGGGAGGGGGTCTGTCAAGGGGTACTTTTTGCGTTGGATAGAGTGAGGTAACTGGGTGGGTGGAGAATAATAATGGGAAAGGGGATCATGATTATAAATGTAAACAATGGAAATATTCAATTGCGATTTTACTTTGTAATTTGTACTGTTATACATTTCCAAAATAAAAATTATTAAATCAAAGATGGAGGAGTAGGGTGGAGGAGTAGGGTGAAGGGGTAGGCCCTCCAAATGAAGGTTTTTCAGAGGCACATTCAAAATTTTACATTATGAAAAAACAAGAAAAAAGAAGATGGCTGTGCAAGCAACAAAAGAAACCCACAGATGTGAGTATTTTCTCTGTTAAAAATGATGATAACCATTGTATTATCTTAGTTTAATGTCATTTCAATGTTGTATGGTCCTTTTCTTCATATCAAGCATAGAAATCGCCAGTAGTATGCTAATGTCTCAGTAGCTTGCAAGCTAAATTTACCATTCAAACTTAAATTATCTAGCAGTATCGATGCCTGAAGCACCAGAATGTAACTACTACTCCATTTAAGATGGAACAGGAAAATTCAAACAAGAAGCTGGTGAATAGCTGACTTCATCTTCATATCCCTGAAGAATTAGGGGTGGGCAATAATAAATAATTGTCACATCTCCCCTCTTTGAAAGTATATGATGACCTAAATGTAATTAAAGCCCATCTTGCTGAACTTTACCCTCCTCTGTTATCACTGCAGACTGGCAGGGTCACCTACAGAGCACCGCTAGCAGCCTGTTAATGAAGTAATGCTCTTTTTATTTGAGGGTGCCATTTTATAGGGGAAGATTTCAACCACTGCAACTTGTAACTCACTTCCAAGGGGCAAGGTGACACTCTGAACAAGGGAGAGGGGTAAAAATAAGAAATGGGATTGGGTCAAATTGTTTATATTGGTTGGGCCCTACTCATCAGTGAGTGAACTTTCAGATAGTCTAATCCTCCACAGACGATCGTATGAGTTCTCGAGTCAGAATTCAGTGCCAATTTGGTCACAAACATCTCAAATTCCTAAGCAATCTATAAAACCTGTCAGGTAGGGCATTGTGTATGCTGATATCAGCTTGCTGACATTTTTTCTTCGTAGCAAATTTCTGTCGCGTCTTTTACAAGCTGTTCCCCGTCGTACTGTGGAGCCCGTATGAGTTTCAGGCCGGCTGATCAGAGCACACATTTCCCATTACGCTTTCAGCAGAGACAGATTGAGAGGTAATTGTTGTTTGTGTGTGGTTTGGCCCACTGACAGACTTTAGTTGGAAAGCAGGGTGTGTTAGCATTGCTGCATATGAGAACACGTGTTGCTCCAACAAGGTCTGTCAGTAAACAGTAAACAGCTCCATAAGCTGATATGGGGCTTGTTTATTTGCTGAAGTCCTGGCCCTTGCTGAATTATTAAGTGCACAGAACAATTTCATGTCACCATGTGATGTGTGATATACAACAGTGAGCACAATGTTTATGGAGAAATGAAAGCTCTGGGTTCTGGTGTCACTCAGTGCAGCACTGGCTCATTATCCACATGTGGTGAGGAAGAAAAGCTGTATCTTACCTTGAGAATGAGCTGTTTGAGAAAGAGCAGCATGAAGGCCCTCAGCGAGATGATCTCTTTTTGGGAAGGCCGAGGGCCGTCTGAAAGCAGACAAGCACAATGAGACACAGTCAGCACAAAAGGTGGTTTGGGACAGAATTATCGCACCACATTACCTGTTCCAGCAAGGACAGTGCCGAAGTGATGACTAAAGGCCAGAGCACACTGACCCAATAATCCCAAACACTGGGTTTGTGAAGACTTTAAAAAGCTTTCACATCCACACGGTCGTAGAACATTCTCTGCTGTTCACAGGGTTCCAGGAAGTTGTACCCCATTCACATAGAATGTTCTCCCTACCAAAACCTATTCTCTCCCATCCAAGATGTTCTAGAATGTTTTTTCACTTTGACATTCTTCTAGAATATTCTAACTCTCTTCTAGAATGCCCCCATATCCACACTGTTCTAGAATGTTCTTCCCAATCACAGTGTTTTAGAATGTTCTCCCCAACCATACTGTACTAGAATGTTCTCGATTCACACTGTTCTAGAGTGTTCTCGACAATCACCAATGTTCTACCTTATCCAAACAGTTCCCTGTTCCCCGCTATCCACAATGTATTATATTGTCCTCCCACATTCACAATCTTCTAGAAAGTTCTCACCATACACGCTGTTCTTGAGTGTTCTCCCAATTCACTGTTCTAGAATGATTCATTCACACTTTTCAAGAACATTCTCTCTGCCCTCACTGTTCTAGTATGTTATTCAAATTCACACTATTCAAGAATGTTCTCCCCTATTCACACTATTTTAAAACACTCTCCCTTATTCACACTGTTCTGTAATGTTCTTCTCAATCATACTATTTTGTCTCATCATAACTCCCTTCTTCATACTCCCCATTCCAACTCTTCTAGAAAGTTTTCCCATTCATACTCTTGTAACATGCTCTTCCCAATCACACTGTTCTAGAATGTTCTCCCTTATTCACACTGCAATTTTCTGGCCTCTTCACACCGTTTTAGAAAGCTCACCCACATTCATATTGTTTTAGAATGTTCTTTCCAGTCACACTGTTCTAGAATTCTCTGCCTTATTCAGACTGTTGTAGAATGTTCTCCCCCATTTTAGAATGTTCATCCCAGTCACACCGTTCCAGAATTCTCTGCCCATTCAGATTGTTGTAGAACTTTCTCCCCTATTCATACTGTTTCAGAACATTCTTCCAGGTCACACTGTTCTATAATTTTCTCCCCATTCAGACTGTTGTAGAATGTTCTGCCCATTCATACTGTTTTAAAATGTTCTTCCCCAATCACACTCTTATAGATTGTTTTTCCACATCCCTAATCTTCCTCATTCATAAAATTCCCTAGAACAGAGCATTTCACATCAAACAACTCAGAATGACTGTTTACATCTTAACCATTTAATTATGCACACATTTTGAAAGATTAATGGAACTTGAAAATTCCAGGCTTTTTACACACTATGGCTTATTATTCAAAGACTTCAATGCAATCAAGCTGAGCTAATCTTAGGTTACAGAAGTGTGTAATAAAACTTTGGGCCCTGAATGTTTAAGGGGTTAAATATGTGCTTGAGCACAAAGCACAGCAATCGAGGCATGAAGATGCACTGCCAATGATAGACCAGCTTTGATCTCAACTTGCAGAGTATGTTGTGTCAGACTTTCAGTCTCAGTCTCTTTGTCGCTGCTTTGATTCACCTCTTTAACAAAAAATTCTAATTCTATATGAAGTAAATAGCAAGATGTTTCAGTATAGAAATAAGCAGAAAGTGGATAAGCTGCTGTTCTTAATTATTTTGTTTCTATATGGGTCAGAGTTTGTGAGCTGTGTATATAAAGGTTACTGTCTCTAGAGGACACTTATGTATAAACCTGCATCACAAATTAGCTACATTAATCTCATTGCTCCAGTGCTAAAGAAGCAAACTTCTGACACCAAACATATCTTGATTGGTCAATTACATTTGGTGTAATAGAAATGATATTTTATACATGGGCAACCTTGTTTCTCAACGCTTATTCCTTGTCACAACACAACTCAAAATATATGTGTAGGCACATCTGAATGAGGAAGGCCTGATCTGATGCAGAAGATATTGATTACATGTCATATTCAAAGATGCACCTTAGACTGAGAAGCGCTCACACTGGCTCACTCATTTCAATGCTGTCTTCAACTATTAGCTTTGTTCTTCTTTCTGATTACTGTAAGCATGTGAAGCCATCAGATGTTACTGTAAGCATGTGAAGCCACAGGTATGTAGTTTTGAAACAGGTCCTGAGAATGGCTCAGAATGACTTGTGTCCTGCTTGGCTGTTGCTCATTACTCTGTTCCACGAGCAGATCTGTAGCGTGAAGCACGTTCACCTGCTGATCCACAGGCAGACTGTGACACAACCTGTTCAGTGGCCAACCATGACTATTAGAGCTAGACCTTCAGTTCAGGCCATAAATCTCAAAACTCAGTCAAAAACAAGAAAAAAAAAACTCTAGTGTTAATGCAAATTTCTGATAGCACCCTTATGGGACAGTAGTAGCCTGTTAGTGCTTAAGCTAACATCAATTTCTATCTGCATTTTTTTGGTTGTTCTAAATTAAACACAGATATCTGAAGCTTGTTAAAGAAATGATTTGTATTATTTGAAGTGGGATTAATGAAAAAGGTGCTTCTGCCAACTATAGGTGAAGATTTGTATCAAAATACAAAAAACATCAGTAAAACTGGTCAACGCTTACTCTGTCCTCAGAGAAATGGTAACTTTATTTGGTTAAAACATGACGTATCTGCCCACATGCAAGGCCTTTATCAGATGTGAAACAACTGAAACAAAACAACAAAAAGAACACTACTTTAAAACGCTCTCAAATTATAAAAAGGAGTGGCTCCTTAATTAGAGGAAATGCCCATCTCCTCATCTGCCCCCGTCTAGTGGCCTAAGCAGAGACAGAGGATAAAGACTCAAAAGTTACATTTCATTAATCATATTTAAAAAATCTTCTTTTAAAAGAACAGTGTTTTTCAAGGTCAAGTCCCTTCACTTAAATGACATATCTAAAATGTTTCCCTGTATTTATCCACTTTCTATGACCGTTTGTTTCACGATAATCTGAGGCTTGTTATACATATTTACATACATTTTAGGTTGCAGCAGTTTAAAGAGTGCTGATATAAAGCTGCTGCTGCTTTTTTTCCCCATTTCCCCATTTCCCCAACTGACTGAATCATAGTTAGACCACAGCTTGTATTCACAATCAGTTATGTATCCAGAACTTCCAGAAGACCTAGACCTCATAAAATTGGTCCCACGCATTGTAAAGTAAAATGTGATTGGTTGATTTCACTGTCAGTTCCTAAATATAAGTGGATAATCTGACACATTAGGCCTACAGTTCAGATCCTGAAAGCTGAACCAATTGGAGAGCTCACTTGGCTGTATCTACATACATACATAAAACAATACTGATTGGACCATTTTCTGATGGCCTTTAAAGACCTTCACCCTTTTATTTCCAGCCAAAACAAAAGAAAACATTGAAATAAAAGTATTACTACAGTACTTACAGAGTTAAAATACAACAAGCATGATTAGTTTATCAAACCCAACTACATTTTTCCAAGAAATCATTAGACCTCTGTTTAAAGGTCTAGAGTGTCCTGAGGGCTTTTCATGGAACCTGATATAGAGGGGCAGAGTTTGGACGGTTAAGTGTGCCAATGGCCAAGCAGAATAAATCCTGCCTGGCGCCAAAAAGCATGTTTCTAAATGTTTTTCATTTTCCTATGTAGCTCCTTGACTTATTATATTATTTCATTTTTTAGTGAATCATTGTTTTGGGGTCATGTATAACATCAAAAAAGCAGCTTGTAGTTTTGGTTTTTGCATTTTAAAATATACAAGCTTGCCTGTGGTCAAGGACTTAATGCGGAATTGTATCTGTTTTTCAACATTTCTGCATAACCGAATAGCTGTGATGTAAACAATCAGAGTGCTTTGATGTGAAATGTTAGAAAACCTTACAGAATTAGAATCGGTCACAGTGGTGGTGACAGGAACCAGTCTGTAGTGTTTAATGCCTCTAAGCGTTAGATCTCAGAAAGTTATTACTTAAATGACTATAAATACACTGCGTAAGTTTTCAGTCCATTCATGTGGAGAGAATATATGCAGGGTGTTGTAAGGCAAATTAGTACCCAAATCAAAGTTAATGTAACAATATATTTTAAAGTCACTCTGGACCATTTCTACTGGATCAAAATTACTTTAAAAAATATTTAATTTTAAAATATATATACAAAAATCTGTTAGTTAATATAAGTAATTTTGGACCATTTCTATTAGCCCAATCACTATGAAATTTCAACAAAATCCAAACAGTAATTGGTAATTATGTCAAATTCAGAGGACACACATAGGTCCACTGGATGTTGCACATAGTAAATATAATGGCTATATTTTAGCTGCAGACACTGTGACCCCTGGTTCTTATCACCACCACTGCAAAGAAAGTTTCTTCAAAATTTCACATCAAACCACTCTGAATGACCTTGTTTACATCTCAACTACTGAATTATAGAGAAATTTTGAAAAACCTGTGCAATTCCCCTTTAATGAAGGTACCATTAACCAAATAGCATTGTTAATGTACATTTTCTACATTTATAACATGTTCGGTTCTCATTCAATTTAAGATTTGTGTCACTGGCTTAAACTGTGGAGTGAGAAAGCCCCCATGAAGCAAATATTGTGATCTCCAAGACATATACTTCTAGGGTGCATGCGACCTGAGCAAATCCCATTGAAATGAATAGATGTGAATGCTAAGTACCTCCATGGATTAAACCGAATCTGAACACACCTCCATTTCTTATCTCTTTCTTTCTGTCTCTCCTACTTTTTCTCAAAGAGCAATGCTCTAATGAAATGTAAGCATTTTGAATTTCCCCCTTGTATTCTAAGCCTTCAGCTTTAATGAAACTATTTACCATTGCCAATTGATTTAAAACAAATGAATCAGTAAGAGCAAGCACCCTGACATTACTGCCCCATTTCAGCTAATATAAAGCATTCAGAGCAAAATGGATAGTATTGGATTTTTAATGAATTTGTCTGGCTACAGAGCACCAAAAGAAAGGGCATGATTAGAACAAAAGAACGGAGAAATCGATAGTACAAATGATATCATCTTTCCTTAACCACTGTTCCTCCTGTTCGATTAAATTCACAAAATGAGCACTCGCTTCCAAAAGCTTTTCGCGTTTGCTCTGAGAAATTAAATCTTGGGAATATTTCAAACGGTTACTCAATAAACATAGTGAGTCATAATTCTGCTGCACAGGCCCACTGGTTAGTGGCAAACAGTGATATTTGCAGAGGGCAGTTATCCAAATAGATCTATGGGGGTGTGTTTGGAAAGCAGAGCGATGTGAAATTAAAAGTCATTACTCCACTGCATGTATATATTAATGTAGATCAGGGTAAATATGTAATGATTAGGTGTGGGGTTGTACTACAGTTCATCAACCTAAGCCTGAAACATGACTTCATCTTAGGTTCACTCATGTTGTGGAGTGGATGGATGGGTTTAATACCAAAACCCATGAAGACTAGGTGGATTGCCAATATAATCATGTGTATATCACATGACAATAACATGTTTCTTTTTTTTTCTTTTGCATGTATGTCATGTGACATAGAATGGATATCTCTAGTATTAAAATCTGACCGGCTGAGCCATGCATGACCACTTATGACCATCTCAAAACATTTGAATTCTGTTTTAATGCACAGTTTGTCGTTTGCATGGACCACTGAATTAAGAGAATGGACTAGTCATCACTGTGCATATGAAGCAAATGGTCCAAAATTGTATTAAACATGCTCTGTCTAAGAACCTGCATTGTTTGCCTTATTTTTTAAGAAGAAAGTGTTAGGCTAATTGACTTGGCAGATAGCTAACAGGCTTACAGACTTTACTTTTGATATTCACTGTTATGCTTTTAGATATATAGTGAAGAATTCATGATTTCTAACATGACACAGAAAGTGACACAGATGTGCTAGGAAATTTGCATCATCATTGCAATGGTAATTTGAGAAGAAAAAAAGCTTCTTATAAGTTCAACTTTTCTACATTAAGAACTGATACTTTATGATGTGTTTATGATTACATAACAGTATTTTAAAAAGTTGATGCTGGTAGGAGTTTTTGCTCCCCTGAAAACTTTATGTGAAGTCTCTTGTATCACCTCATTTCCCTGAGCACAATCTGTCAGCTTTAAAACATGTTTTAAAATGTTAAAAATCTTGCACTTTTTTTGTTATAGTTTCATCATTTCAAGATTCAGCAAGCTTTGAATATACATAAGAAACATGACTGTATACCATTATACTGTATGCAACTGGCCAAAAATGTAAAACCTTCTGAAAAGTACTGCATCCTCTCTATCAAAGTGAGACTCTATACAGGGCAGATCTTAAAACCAACTAAAATCTCTATTAACACACTTGTTTACCCAGGTATAGATTATGACGTTAAGTCATATAATAGTGTACATATTCTGTTCATTCTTACTTTAACCAGGCTGGAAGGGGAGGCTAAAGAGTGTACTTAGGATACATAGCAGACATTGGACCACTTTCTACTTCACTTTTACTTTTTACATTTCAGTTGTTGTGTGAACATGATATTCTAAAACAAAAACAGACGGTTTGCTGGACTATTTATAATGGAAAGACTTGAAAATACTGAAAATTTTCAAAGGGACATGAAATTTATTTGAACAGCCTTAATATAACCTATTGCATAAGCTTCCTTTCTAATAACAGCTCCAGTCTTCATAACCCACCTTTACCTCATTCTATTATCTGTTATCTCTCTATTATATATCATTATTTATCTGTTTTTGTAGTTCTTTTGCACTTTTCCTACAGTTTTTGAAACCCTGAGTTGCCTTTTATTAATTGCTGTCTTCATGTAAATAAAAAAAAAAAAAAACTGTTGGTCTTTGCATACCGACTGTGACTAGGTTAAACCACTACATATTTATTCATGCATGTCACATGGGGGAGGTGACATATTTAATGACTGAAGCATTTTAATCATCTTTCAGTAAGCATCCAAGTCCAAAAATTTAGATGAGTAGGAATAATGCATATAAAACTTCAGTAATTTGAAAACTTATTTTACAGGTATTTATTTAAAAAAAGCAAAAAAGGGGAAATATAATATTCTACTCTATCAACGTTTTTGTAAATATATGCTCATTCCAAATTTGACACCTGCAATACATTTGCAAAAGTTAGAAATGACTGAGACTAGGAAGCTTGTGGACTGATTAAAAACACCTGTTTAGGAACTGTTCACAGGTAAACAAGTGAAAAGGTAATAAGTGATGCCCTCATGATTGGGAAAGAAAGAAGCATTCATGAAAGACTCAGTCACCACTTTGTGAAAAACTGCATCAAGGAGTAGTCCAACAGTTGAAGAACAACGTTTCTCAATGGACAAATGTAAAGATTTCATCATCTACAGCCCATTACATTTTTAAAATATTCAGAGAAATCTCTGTGTTTAAAAGATAAACTGAAATTGAATGCCAGTGACCTTGGATCAGACGATACAGCATTAAAAACCAACATGCCTCTGTACTGAAAATAACTTAATGTGTTTGGGAATACTTTGGAAAACCCTTGTCAGTAAACATTGTTCTTTGTTGCTTCTACAAAAGCAAGACTCTACTATGCAAAGCAGAAGCCATATATAAACAACATTAAGAAACACCGCCAACTTCTCTGCTCATCCTGATGCACAGCAAAAATGTGCTGTAGTCTGATGAATCCACCTTTAATATTTTTTCTGGAAATAAAGGACATAACATTCTCCCGAGAGAAAACAGACCATCTTAATTGTTTCCAGTGTTCAAAAGCAAAGCTCAAAAACCAGTGTATGTCAGGGTATCCGGGTGTATTAGCGTCAATAGCCTGGGTAACCTGCACATCTCTGAAGGCACTATTTATGCTCGGGGGTACATATGTATTTTGAAGCAACATATGCTTTGTAGGCCGCCGTCTCTTCGGGGCTTTCTTCTATCCCTCTTACAGCACTCCTGCTACAATTAATCGTGATGGGTGACAATGTTCTTGTCCTTGTGGTTGTTAATCATGTATTTAACTCTGTGACTTTTCTACCTGGTGAAAATTGACCTCAATTTTGTTAGTTGGGTGTCCCAGAGCACAGGCAGTCATATTAGCCAAACAAACAAACAAACAACAAAAAAAAAACTAGTGCATTTCACAAGCCACTAGTAATCTATGAGTTGCTTCACTTAAGAGCCTACAACTGGACAGTGCTTCTGTGTTAAAGTGATGCATGTCTTTAATTTGAAGATTCTGCTGAGTACAAGACAGAGAGAGAGAGACTTCAGCTCCTGACAGTGTTGTCGTTCTTCTCTCAAACACTTCTCTTTGTTGCACTAATTGAACACTTCATTATGACTCAACGCTGTCTCTTTCCTTAACCTTCTCTTACAGCAGAAGACAAAGCAGACTGCAGCATCTGACAAATTAAAGATAAATCAATGCAAGTTGGCCCAATCACAGCATCGCCCACTTGGCAAGTGAGGGATGAATTATTTTACATACTTCATTAAGACTCCCCTCTCCTGTGTAAGTGCCTTGTGTGTATGTGTACGTAATACCTACATGTAAGGAGGGGATTCAAATGAATGTCAGTGTACTGTTATATATTGTACTCACAGGCAATTTGCATATGAACCTTCTAATCAGATCTAATATGCGTTTATGATTACAACGTGACCTAATACATGCTATCTTATTTTTGTGTCTTGGCTCCCTAGTTCTGATGTCTCCAGTGTGTGGCTCAGAAAGCTAATGTAACACATAATGGAAGCTTATTCCCTGACAATTAGCATACTGTTATCGACAAAAATAGCTAAAACAGGCAAAACCTAGGCCTCAAGATGAGTGCTGCTACTGTTTTTACTGTTGTTATCGCAAAAATGTGGATATATATGTATATATATAAAATCTAGTCCTACTGAGTAAGATACTGTGACTAAATTCCTAGAGGATACTCTTCGATCTACGTTAGACAGTGTAGCTCCATTAAAAAGCAAAATAGTACGGCAGAAAAAACTCGCCCCTTGGTATAATGATCACACTCAAGCTTTAAAACAGACTGCCAGACAAAAGAGCGAAAATGGCGTCTGACTAAATTAGAAGTGTTCCAGTCCGCCTGGAAGGAGAGCCTTATAGACTATAGAAGAGCTCTTACCGCAGCACGCTCAGCCTCTCTCCTCTCTCATAGAAAACAATAAGAACAATCCCAGATTACTATTTAGCACAATTTCTAAACTAACAGAGAACAAAACAGTAACTGAACCCCAGATGCCATCAGCCTATAGCAGCAATGATTTTATGAATTTCTTTAATGATAAAATTGAAAAAAATTCACAGAAAATTCTGAACACACAGTTAAACTCCAGTAACCTGCTGGCTTATAATGCCAGTCTAGACCCTGAGAATATTACAGTCACTGCAGATAGGCTGGAATTGTTTACCTTACTTCAAGAAAACAAACTAGTTAAAATAGTTTCTTCTGCAAAACCCATCCATCCATCCATCCATCCATCCATCCATTTTCTAAGCCGCTTCTCCGTCAGGGTCGCGAGGGGTGCTGGAGCCTATCCCAGCAGTCTTCGGGCAGAAGGCAGGACACACCCTGGACAGGTCGCCAGTCCATCGCAGGGCAGACAGACAGACACAGACAGTCACTCACACCCAGGGGTAATTTAGCATGTCCAATTGGCCTGAATGCATGTCTTTGGACTGTGGGAGGAAACCGGAGAACCCGGAGGAAAGCCACGCAGACAGGGGGAGAACATGCAAACTCCACACAGAGAGGACCCTGATCACCCGGCCGGGGAATCGAACCCAGGCCCTCCTCGCTGTGAGGCGACAGCGCTGTATTTTGGACCCAATTCCTACAGGTCTACTCAAGGAAATCTTACCAGAAATAACCAAGCCTATTCTGTCAATAATAAACTCCTCTCTTAGTCTTGGATACATCCCAAAAACTTTTAAACTTGCAGTAATTAGACAGCTGATTAAGAAAGCTAACCTCGATCTCTGTGAACTATCAAACTATAGACCTATCTCAAATCTCCCCTTTATATCTAAGATCCTGGAAAAAGTGGTAACCAAACAATTAACCTCTTATTTGCATAGGAAGAATCTACATGAAAAATTTCAGTTTGGTTTTAGGCCACATCACAGTACAGAAACAGCACTAGTAAAAATTATAAATGATCTTTTATTATTCACGGACCAAGGAAATGTGTCTTTGCTAGTCCTCCTTGACCTTAGTGCAGCATTTGACACAATAGACCACTCTATCCTACTAGATAGACTAGAAAACCTTGTAGGGGTAACAGGAACAGCTTTTTCCTGGTTCAGGTCCTACCTCACTGATCGCTATCAGTTTGTTAATGTAAAGGGTGAATAATCTGTTCTTGCAAAAGTAATGTATGGTGTTCCACAAGGCTCTGTTTTAGGGCCTATATTATTCACAATATATATGCTACCATTAGGCACCATTATCCGTAAACACGGCATAAATTTCCACTGCTATGCCAATGACACTCAGTTATATATATCAAGCAAACCGGATGATAAAATTAAACTTTAAAAGCAAGATTGAGGACTGTATAAAAGACATAAAAGATTGGATGTCAAGTAATTTTCTGCTACTTAACTCAGATAAAACAGAGGTCCTGCTTCTTGGTTCAAAATCTGCCAGAACTGTCTAACTTAACACTTAACAATTTCTCAGTTGCATCAAGCTTATCTGTTAAAAATCTTAGTGTCATGATAGACGCTGATCTGTCCTTCAACGTACATATAACTAATATCACTAGAACAGCCTTCCTGCATCTCCGCAATATCGCTAAATTAAGAAATGCATTATCCCTACAGGACACAGAAAAGCTAGTTCATGCATTCATTACTTCAAGGCTAGATTATTGTAATGCCCTGCTATCTGGATGTCCCAGCAAAAGCCTCAACAAGCTTCAGCTAGCTCAGGATGCTGCAGCCAGAGTCCTCAAAAGAACCAGAAAGTTCGACCATATTAGCCCAGTTTTATCAGCACTGCACTGGTTACCAGTTAAATTTCGCATTGATTATAAAATCCTATTACTGACCTATAAAGCTCTAAATGGACTTGCCCCTCAGTACCTGAGTGACCTTCTCTCCTACTATGAACCATCACGCCTACTTAGATCACTAGGCGCTGGCTTACTACTGGTACCTAGAATTAATAAAGTTACATCAGGGGGAAGAGCTTTCTCATACAAAGCCCCCCAGCTCTGGAATAATCTTCCTGTTAATGTTCGGGAATCAGACACAGCCTCAGTCTTTAAGTCTAGGCTAAAAACTTACTTGTACAGTCAAGCCTTTGGTGATTAGTCTTCCCTGCTGGAGTCTCTGCTGCTCTGTTATACTGTAATCTGTGGTCAGCCACTCTTTACAGAACTGACTCTGTGTTTTTCTTTACTTTCTTTGCCGAGCTGATCAGCTGCCCATCCGGTGCGTCTGATGCTGTTGCCTCTTCTGCCTTGATTGGTGCCGCTGCTCACCAGCCTTCTGGCCCGGTTTGACCACCAAACTTGCTTTACAATGCTGTGCAGTCTTCACCCTCAGATCTTTTCTTTTCCGACTTTACTATAATACTTCATACTAATAATGTTTGTTATCCGGTGTCGACCTTAGGAGGATGGGTTCCCCTTCTGAGTCTTGGTTCCTCTCAAGGTTTCTTCCTCTTTTAGGGAGTTTTTCCTTGCCACCGTTGCTGCTGGCTTGCTCATGGGGGCTCGGACCCAGATTTTCTTTTCTTTTCTTTTCTTTTCTTTTCTTTTCTCTTCTCTGTGTAATACTGATTGTTCTGTAAAGCTGCTTTGTGACAACACCTGTTGTAAAAAGCGCTATATAAATAAATTTTGCATGCTTGATTTATATATATATATATATATATATACACAAAACCCCAATTGCAATTAAGTTGGGATGTTGTGTAAAACAGAATACGATGATTTGCAAATCCTTTTCAACCTATATTCAATTGAATACACTACAAAGACAAGATATTTAATGTTCAAACGGATAAACTTTATTGTTTTTTGCAAATATTCACTCATTTTGAATTTGATGCCTGCATATATATGTATGTATACACGTATACACGCTATATTTCCAAAAGTATTTGCCTGTCTGCCTTCACATGCATATGAACTTGAGTGGCATCTCATTCTTAATCCATAGGGTTTAATATAATGTTGGCCCACCCATTGCAGCTATATCAGCTTCAACTCTTCTGAGGAGGCTTTCCACAAGGTCTAGGAGTGTGTTTACGGGAATGTTTGACCATTCTTCCAGAAGCACATTTGTGAGGTCAGACACTGATGTTGGACCATTGGATTGCCAGACAGAGAAGCGTGATTCGCCACTCCAGAGAACACCGCTTTACACCACTGCATTCGACGGATGCAGCTGCTTGACCATGGAAACTCATTCCATGAAGCTCTCTATGCTGTTCTTGAGCTAATCTGGAGGCCACATGAAGTTTGGAGTTCTGTAGACTCTGCAACTCTTTGCAAGTTGGCAACCTCTGCACACTATGCGCCTCAGCATCCACTAACCCCCGCTCTGTCATTTCATGTGGCCTATCACTTCATGGCTGAGTTGCTGTCATTCCCAATCACTTCCACTTTGCTATAATACCACCGACAGTTGACTGTGGAATATTTAGTAGCAAGGAAATTTCATGACTGGACTTGTTGCATATGTGACATCCTATTATGGTACCATGTTGGAATTCACTGAGCTCATGAGAGCAACCCATTCTTTCCTGAATTCAATTATTTGGATGGGTGACTGAACACTTTTGGAAATATAGTGTGTGTGTGTGTGTGTGTGTATATATATATATATACATATAATGCCCTGCATGTACCACTCCTCGATGAATGCATTTAAAAATATATCTTCTACTCATCAGGCATCAGATCATAACTGTTTTACATAGTAACTTTCTGTGAGGGAGCTTCAAGAGGCATTCAACTCCTCAGATGCCTGATTCCTATCACCACTGCTGTGACCAATTCTGACTGGGTGAGTTTCTTTAGAACAGACTATTTCACACCCCTGTGAAGCACTATGTTTACATCTTAACAAATAAGCAGAAATTGTGAAAAAACTGTGGAATTCTGTTCCATCACGTTGCTTTTGTAAATACCAATCCATGTATCATGATGCATATATTCATTATTCCATTACAAAAACCATAACAAACCACTAAAACATAAGCCAAAAGCCTCAGTGAATCCAGCAGCCCTCCAGAATTCCACTGAGCTTTTTTAATACAAGCCATCTCAGCTCTTAATAGCTCTTGTTTGCTTTCAGCCGAGCCCGTATTGTTCAGTCCCTGTGTTTCACTAGTTTGGAGAAAGTTTGTCCAACTTGTGTTTACGGACAGTGTGTACAAAACACTCTCAAGTGACTTTTTTAGCCGGCTCAGTAGCTTAGCAAGCAATGATGGAGCTCAAAAACAGTCAATAAGATTAAAAATTCTGATTCGACAATGAGGGGTTTATTTATGGGTAAATCATGAATAATGCAGGAGACTAAAACACAACTCTCACCACCAGGGATTAAAAACTGCTGAAAATCCTCACAGTGAAAAGGAGAGAGAGAGACAGACAGACAGAACACAAGAGAGAGAGACTGCAAGAGTAAAATGAGAAAGAAAGAATAAGGAGTGAAAGCAGAAAGGAAAAAGAAAGAGAAAAACAGAAAATTAATGAGAAAGAAAAAGAAAGAAAGAAAGGAGACAGTACGAGAGAGAAAGAAATTAGAAAGGTGGGGAGAGAGAAAAACAGACAGAAAGAGAGAGAAAGAACAAGAGAAAAACTGGGGGACATAGTGAAAGAAAGCAAGCAAGCTAGAGAAAGCAAGAAAGAAAGAAAGAAAGAAAAAGAAAGAAAGAAAGAAAGAAAGAAAGAAAGAAAGAAAGAAATAAAGAAAGAAAGAAAAGAGACAGTATGAGAGAGAAAGAACTGAGGAAGGTGGGGAGAAAGAGAGTGAGGAAAAAAATAAAACAGCAAAAAAATAAAATAGAGAGAAGAAAGAGAGAGAGAGAAAGACTGGGGGAGATAGAGAGAGAGAGAAAGAAAGAAAGAAAGAAAGAAAGAAAGAAAGAAAGAAAGAAAGGGACAGAAATAGATATAGAGAAAAAGCGAATCAAAGGGCGGTGGAGAAAAAGAGAGCAAGAGCGAAAAAGAAAAGGAGGAGAGAGAGACAGCGACAGAAACAGGAGCAGGTTTGGGCACCAAGGGAATACAGAAAAGAGTGAAAAAAGGGAAACGGGCTGCTTCAGAAAGAGAGACGGACAATAAGATTCTGAGGAGGAGAAAGAGAGCGAGGGAGGAAAAGATGGATGTTTTTAGGGAGTTGCAGAGTAAGTAGTGAAGCTCAGACTAAATTTAGCCTGCCGAGCCTGAAGACCTGAGACTTTCATCAGTTATTCATTCACAGAAAGCTCTACTCTTCTGAACAGAGGCCTGGGATACAGAGGGATCAGTAAGTGGGGCAGGGGGTGGGGGGCACTTTTTAAAGCTTAATGTGTGCATTATCCACACTATCTGATGCCTTATGTGCCGAGCTTGTACTCTATGACCATGTTTACATGCACACTAATTCCTAGATTATGTAAAATCTATGCCAAAAGTCATGTAAATAAACTAAATAAGCCCTGATTGAGCTGGACTGGTTTTACTTAGAGAGGTGCTGTAATGTGAGTGTTTACAGAGGAGGTGATCAAACTGGAAAAAAAACCCATAAGACTAGGTTAATCAGAAACATGAACCTTAACTTGGTCAATAGTTCTTTAACAGGTCCTTGATCCTCACGCTCAAAACAGGACTGTAATACTGTAATACTCAACGTTTTTGGTGATGGCCTAATTAGAAAGAAAATGAAACATTTTGATAGCACCTCTCACAAGGCAGAGGGATTGCTGTCCAGTTGGGTGTCATTTATTAAGTTGAATGACCCCACTTTACAAGCCTAATTCTGTTCTCTCTGGTATTAACTGGAAGCTATTTTTGTTGTTTGTTTGTCTGGACTGCTTTCGTTTTAATCGCAACACTGATGTGATGATCCAGGCTATGACATTTCAATCTGATCTATCTGGGGTAATACGGGAACTGACACATATTCTTTACCCCTTATGAATCGGCCAGACAAATCCCTTATAAATAAAGTCAGTAGACCTCATCAGTTACCAGACTAATTATAACACCTTGTTTTCAGTCCAATACTTCAATAAATATAGGGTCCTTAACAGCTTTACTACCTTGACAGACCTGCAAAAGATGTGCAAATGAGTTGGGCAAGGCTGCATACTGTGGTACATTACATCACCATACTTGTTAGTCCAGTATGCTGAACATACAATAAAAGATGCAGGACTGGAATAAGAGGACTGAGGAGTCACTCTCCTTATAAGGAACGTTAAAGAATAAAATGAAAAGATTGGACAATATGAGAAACAATAGGAAGTGGTATTTAGAAGTGATGGATAGCTTTTGATTACTTGGATCGATTATTAGCAACTAGGCAAGGCAAGACTTCCTCTTGCCCTTAGGGAGTTTTTCCTTGCCACTGTCGCTCATGGGGGCTTGGACCTGGATTTTCTCTTTTCTTTTTCTTTGTTCTGTAAAGCTTCTTTGTGACAACACCTGTTGTAAAAAGCGCTATATAAATAAACTTTGCTTGCTTGTTTGCTTTATTTATGTAGGACTTTTTTACAGTGCAGGCATTCAAATGGCTTTAAAAATTATTTAAATTATCTGTCATGATTGGCCCCTCCCAGTCCATGTCTGCCCCACGATCTCTCCGTATTGGCTCATTGACCCTGGACCGTTATCACCCTGATTTAGGATTTGCCCTCAATAAAAGTCGCTTACCTCCGCACATGCGTCCGCTACCTCGCTCCTCGTTACATTATCATTTAAAATGAACAAATTAAAGGAGAATAGAAATTAAAAACATGATTAAAACAACAGATTTTAAAAGAGAAGAATCACTGAAATTAAAAATCCAAATAAAAATGAAATCAGAATCATAAAGCACAGTTAAAGTTCAGCGCAGAGTGTAGAGCTCAGAGTGAGTGCGTTTACAGGCATTCAATCATCTGACAACTGCAAAAAATCAGATTTCGTAAGTAATCTCATCACTGCGTTTACATGCACTTGGGTAATTGGTAATGGGAAAATTCCAGGTTTACAAGAGCCAGACAGTAATCAGATTTCTGCTTTGCAACCACCCAATAAATTCACGGACGAAAGGATGACGTAAACAAAGTAAAACACAAACTTTATGCCACAGCTTTTTTTTTTTAAACACTACACCACTTTAATTTAAAATATGATCATACCTGCAGAAATCCAATTACGATCGGGTTACTGAGTGCATGTAAATACACAGTGGTTTAAAATGAGCTGAAAGTCTTCTTGAATAGAAATGTTTTAAGCCTGGATTTAAGAGTCTTGCCGGGCTCTATCAAAAACTAAGGATCCAGCAGTCAAGAAATACAATACAGATTGACATTTAACAGAAGGAGCTTGAACAAATCTTCAAATGCAATGATTTGTCTCTACAAACACCAATCAGGATTGTCCACCCTGTGATTTTTCTGTGGTCCCTTATTGGTAAACAGTAAAATAGTGGGATATAAGAAATGTATGCTACAGAGTAGGTGACACTTCTGGAGTAATTTGGACAGCAAAAAAAAACCACAGAATTGGATTCTTGACCAAATCAAGCCTCGCCTCAGTCAAAGCCCAGAGAAACTGAAAGTATCTTCTTTGGAATACATTATGAGTAGAACCAGTTAATTAGAAAGGAAAACTGTGCTTGGAACAGCTGAAGGTAAAAGAGGAAGAGGACAAGATGGATGAAGACAATCAGACAAATCATGAAAGAAGACATTCTGAAGAACCACTATGCATATGAAAGGGATGCATTCCACAAGATAACGAGCCCTTGGCTCTCCTCCTGGTCACAGAGGTCTTCTAGGATGCTAACTCTACCATGACTGCATGCCTGATTCTTGTTTGTTTATTTATATGCACAAATCACTTGAAGAACTTATGGGGTATTAAAGATCTCAGTCTGCAAATTCCAATTTGCATGGACAAATATGCATACTGACAGCATTCAAACTGAACCGCCTTTTAGTACAATGATTAGTGATATTTCTGCTGATATTGATAATGATTTTTATGATTTAACTGGAAACTGTTAATGCATTATGTTCAAATTCTGTCTAGACATGAGTTTGACCATACATATATAAACTGTACAGATTAAACTGAGGGTGATCATTTTATCATCACATTGTACTGTATGCAACTTTGATGAATAAGGGCCACTGTGTCAAACATGAAAACGAGTCTTATTTCCTCATGGAAACCTTTTTTTTTTGCTTCAAATTCATCAAGACGATGAAGGCTAAATCAACATTCATACAGACGAATCTGTTGACAGCCGTTGAGCTCAGTAGGGTTATCTGCCAACGTGTCACTTCATTAGACGTTTAATTACAGCAAGTCAAACTTCCAAAACGCTTTCGGAGAGATTTGAATCACCATATTAAGCCCCATTTTGCATGGCTAACACATGCTGAGATGAGCTCACCAGAATAGAAGGTAGCAACGCTGGAGGGGCAGCAGAGGCCATGACCTCGCACAGTCGCCTCTGATAATGAAGGGATAGTGATGGGTCTGAAACGTCTATCGTCACAGTAGCAGCCCTCTAGCCAACATGGAATGGCTATGGTGGAGCAAAATGTGACTGAGAGCCATTTAGAGCTCACTTAGAGAGTCCTGGGTGCAATGGGTGCAGTGTAAAGGATATAAGCAGTCAGACCTGATGTGCATCAGTGTTGCTGCTCTATGGTAACTCAAAGCTGCTGGGGTAATCCTTCTGTATGGTGACATATATGTGGATTGGTGGGGACTTGAACATCATTTTGTACAAAAGAACATCTGCAACATATTAAATATTTTTGAAGGGATTACACATAAGGGGAAACGTCAAAGGAAAAATGTAAGTGTTGTGTAAATGCTCTGTGTTCATAATACGTAATTACTAGTCATAAACATTTCTATAAATTCTTGTGATAAATGAATAATCTGTTTAAGGTTAAAATGTCTGTGATTTGAGGTAAAGTTAGTTGTCACAGTTAAAATACAGCAAGTAAAATTTCATACATCTCGCGAGAATGTGCTGTGTTTACCGAAACTCAGAATTGGGGGAGGGTTTTTGTTCTCATAGACTGCAGACTAGCGAACGTCTCTCACGAGGCTCTGTTATATTGTATTTAACGTCTTAATTTGGATGCCAGAGGCCAAAACGGACTATCTAAGAGACTTTCGGAACACTTTCAAAGAGTCAAGAACCTCTTTTCACAACAAGCGGCCAACGAGGTATTTGTTCTACTCGTAGAAAGTTTTGTATCATGCTAATGCTAAGCGCCATTTCATATTTGTCTATAAACGGTGTATTGTACGGTTTATTTATGTATTTTGTACTATATTCATTTAAATATATAGTTCTCACGGCGTGACAGAGTGACAAGACGTGCCCAAGAAATAAACGCCTGTTCCAAAGAACCAACCTGTGTTCGTGTTGTTGCGAAGAGAGCTACAAAAAATAAGTGGGGAAAAAATGTGTTTCCAAAGTTAAAATATACAGAGAAAATGAGACTCCTAATAACCATGCTAGACTTGTTAGACCATCAAAACTGTCGCTATCAGATAAACAGCACTTTAAACTCTCATCTTTGAGAGTGAGGAGAAAATCAAGATCCACTCTTGATTCAGATATGAAAAAATCCACAGGTGTTTCTGTACTTCCTTCCACTGTGAGAAGACATCTCAGCACTATGAGTCTGAAAGGACGTGTTGCTGCCAAGAGGCCCTTACTGAAAAAAAGGGCAATAGACAAAAGAATAACAAAGAAGAACATTTGCAAAGTAAAGAAGCTGCTGGTGTCCACAGAGCAAAGGAATGACCACCTCAGAGTCTAGTCGTCAACATCACTGAATGTGTTTGGGATTAACTGGATCATGCTACCAACTTCTAAGACTGAACTTTGGAGCTGTGGAAAATGATCCCTGCAGGTTTCTTTGAAAACAGAAAGCAAGTCTTTTGAGAAGAATGGAAACTGTAATAAAGGTAAATCATTGACACAAAGATTTCAAACAATTTGATATTGCCAGTAGTTATTGAGTCTTCTGTGTATTTCTCTGCTGAATATACATTTTCTGCTTTTTGCTGATGCTGAAAAATTAAATAACTTTTTCTCAAGCGCTGTTTTGACTGTACATTAAATAAATGTAGACCTTCATTTATTTAACCCCCAACACCTTCATAAGTCTCTGACCTTCACACAGTACTGTATATAAGCTCAAATATGTAAAATAAAAACTTGAAATCATGAAGAAAAAGCTGAATATGTCTGTGAATCATAAATATCTCACACCAGTCTAATTTACAGTTTGTGAATGCTACATGTATGTGTACTCATCCCAGGGGTCTCTGTGTGTGTTAATGGTCTGTCTTGTGTACGTGCATAATGAGGGATACGTGATGTGTTTTAGCAGGATTTGTGGAAGCGTGTGCAGCATGCATATGCAACAGATAGGCATGTGTGTACTCATCAGGTCCTGAAGGTCCCTGAGGTGTGTGAAAAGGGTTCCCCCTCTTTTAAACTGAACTGGCTAAAAGAAGTGCTGGGTGATAATGCAGTGAGCTGAATCACAGTTTACACAGATTATAGCAGGCAAAGGAGTCATCTGTTCAGGTCAGGTGCGGGAGACTCACCCAGGCCTCTGGGGGTGATTGAGCTGCAGGGTGCTGGGTTAACCGCCCAGTAATAGTACTTCAGCGTGTGCATGAGCTGCAGCACCGTTCCCACACGCCGGATGGTGTTGTAGATGGTCGCCGTGCCAATGAATTCTGCTGACAGGTAAGTGTACAATGACAACTGTACCTGAAGGACAGACACAAGTGGAAGCTGACTTTAAAGCAATTGTTTGGTTAAATAAATAAATAATTACATTTTTACAAGAATATGGACAAAACTCATACTACTGCTTCTTTTAATGACTTTATTCATTTGCTTTTGTACATTTGCATACACTGATGAAGCATAACATTATCCTTGTTTCTACGCTCATTGTCCATTTTATCAGCTCCACTTACTGTACTGGTTAGACTTAGACTGTACCCTGTTCTTCAGTGGTCAGGACCCCCATGGACCCTCCCAGAGCAGGTACTATTTGGGTGGTGGATCATTCTCAGCATTGCAGTAACACTGACGTGGTGATGGTGTGTTAGTGTGTGTTGCGCTGGTCGAAGTGGATCGGAAACAGAGGTGCTGCTGGAGTTTTTAAACACCTCAGTGTCACTGCTGGACTAAGAATAGTCCACCAACCAGCAGCGTGAGGGTCCATGGGCGTCCTGTCCCCTGAAGAGGGTAAAAGGGGGCTAACAAAGTATGCAGAGAAAAAGATGGACTAAAGTCCTGAAAGTGCATCTATACAGTAAGTGGAGCTGATAAAATGGACAATGAGCATAGAAACAAGGAGGTGGTCATAATGTTATGCCTGATCAGTGGAGATGACAGTAGGTCATACAGTGTCAGAAACCACATGCTGATATGCCAGTTGGTGGACTATTGGCGTCCGTTGCTTTTTAGCTACATTAGCCTCATAACTCTAGAACAAAACTAAAGTAGGAATGACAGCTGAGCTTGAAGGAGAGACTTAAAGCAAACTTCAGACTCCAAACATGCCTTGGTTGATAAATTTCAGAGAAAACTAGCAAATGTAATTCACCAACCTGCCCCTCTTCAAGGCATGGAGTTATGATTACAGTCCATTGTTAAAGGGGAACTACACAGATTTTTTCAAATTTCTTCATTTTAAATGGTTAACATGTCAACAAAGACATTCAGAGTGTTTTTTGTGGAATGCTCCATTCTAGAGAAACTCACTGAGTCAGAATTGTTAACAGTGGTGATGACAGGAGCCAGATTCCCACCACTAAAAGCTGCCTCACAGAAATTACATGACAGGTTACGAATACTCAGCCTGATGTCTGAGACATTGTTTTATGGTAGTTGCATGACAATGGTTTGGTCTAAAACATATTTTAACATGTTTTAAATTAATGAATTTTAAACCAGTCATGGTGGAGGGATACATGAAGTGTGTTCTAAGGCAAAATAGTCCCCAAAGAAAACTTTTTTTTCCAGATTTACTACTAATATACCATCATTATTACAGAACACACATGTACATTCACTGATGGTTTTGGATAGTAAATAAAATGGTAAAGAAAACAGAGTCTGTAAGCTTCTCTACAAATCATTTCACATCAAACTACTTTCAATTACTTTATTCATATCTTAACCACTGAATTATGGAGACATTCTGGAAAATCAGTGGAACTCCCCTTTTAAAAAGCCAGACTAACACTTTCAAACATTTTCCCAAAATATCAATTTCATTTCATGATACATGAGTATATTATCAAGTGCACAGTATTACAGTAGAATGTTAAGTATATGTGTGTGCTGGTTAGGGTTAGTGTTGATATAATACTAGAGCTTTGCTGATAATAGAGTCAGTATGTGACACTTAGAGTAGCTCACTACCATCATGCAAAAGGGTTCATATGAGGATTAACTTGGATCTATGTAACCTCTGGCTACACTGTGAACTGTTCCAAACTCCATCTTTAATTAAGTCTCTTAATCTCCACTTTAATTAATAGGAAATTCCTGCCCCAACATATAGTAGTGCCAAAACACAAAGAAGCTTCAGAAAGGGATTAAACTTAGAAAAGCACATTACACCTACATTCCTGCTTCAGACTGTCGTGGTCATATCAAAACTGCACAACTCTTATACTGTTTGAAAAAAACAGCTGGTCCTTATATTGTGTGAACAATTCACGATGGACGTTTTAACTATTCAAAGTATATATAAACTGCAGTATTTTTAGCCAGTTTTAAGGCTGCCATGTTTGCTTTATACACAAAGTTAGGCAACCATATCAAGTATTCATATTAAGTAAGCAAAATACACTGAACTCTCTCTATTTGAGCAGTTGAACAATTAGAATAAGCACAATTTCACAAATGTGCTATGTTTCTGTAAACTTTGTTAAGTTAAGCTGCTACTGAGCTTTGTTTATCCTGATGACCACACAGAGAAAAAAAAACTGCATTATGGCAGGTTTGGGGGGCGGGGGTGTCAGCGTTGAACATAAGGGGCTCAAAACATGTAAGTGACCCTTATTTTTTCCACAACAGTGAAATTTCACCTCCGCAATCTAACCCATCTGTGCAATAAAACACCACATAGACACTAGTGAACACACACATACAGCAGTGGGCAGCCCTATTCAGGGCACTCAGGGAGCAGTTGGGGGTTAGGTGCCTTACTCAAGGGCACTTCAGTCTGGTGTTGTCAGCTCAGAGGACTATGCTGGTTCCCTAACCTCCAGCCCATGACTACCCTCCATCTACAGTATATATGTTCAATAGTACCATGACAATTTCTTTTCATGTGTAGTTTCATTAGCTGTGTATACCACTGTGTCTGACTGATTATCAACTGTGGAGTTAGTCAACAAAATGTAATGTTTATTTACAACCCCAATTCCAATGAAGTTGAGATGCTGTGTAAAACATAAATAAAAACAGAACACAATACAATTGCAAATCCTTTTCAATCTATATTCAATTGAATACACTACAAAGACAAGATATTTAATGTTCAAACTGATAAACTTTATTGTTTTTTGCAAATATTCACTCATTTTTAATTTGATGCCTGCAACACGTTCCAAAGAAGTTGGGATAGGGTCAACAAAAGACTGGGAAAGTTGAAGAATGCTCAAAAACACAGGGAGCATCCTTGAAAGGCTCAGTCGTTCACAAGCAAGGACAGGGCGAGGTTCACCACTTTGTGAACAACTGCGTGAGCAAATAGTCCAACAGTTTAAGAACAACGTTTCTCAACGTGCAATTGCAAGGAATTTAGGGATTTCATCATCTACAGTCCATAATATCATCAAAAGATTCAGAGAATCTGGAGAAATCTCTGCAAGTAAGCGGCAAGGCAGAAAACCAACATTGAATGCCCGTGACCTTCAATCCCTCAAGCAGCACTGCATTAAAAACCGACATCATTCTGTAATAGATATTAACCACATGGGCTCAGGAACACTTCAGAAAACCACTGTCAGTGAACACAGTTCGTCGCTCCATCTACAAGTGCAAGTTAAAACTCGAAAGTCATATATCAACAACACCCAGAAACACCGCCGGCTTCTCTGGGCCCGAGCTCATCTGAGATGGACTGACGCAAAGTGGAAAAGTGTCCTGTGGTCTGACGAGTCCACATTTCAAATTGTTTTTGGAAATCATGGACGTCGTGTCCTCCGGGCCAAAGAGGAAAAGGACTGTCTGGATTGTTATCAGTGCAAAGTTCAAAAGCCAGAATCTCTGATGGTGTGGGGGTGTGTTAGTGCCCATGGCATGGGTAACTTGCACATCTGTCAAGGCACCATTAATGCTGAAAGGTACATACAGGTGTTGGAGCAACATATGCTGCCATCCAAGCGACGTCTTTTTCAGGGACGTCCTGCTTATTTCAGCAAGACAATGCCAAGCCACATTCTGCACGTGTTACAACAGCGTGGCTTCATGGTAAAAGAGTGCGGGTACTAGACTGGCCTGCCTGCAGTCCAGACCTGTTTCTCATTGAAAATGTGTGGCGCATTATGAAGCGCAAAATACGACAACGGAGACCCCGGACTGTTGAACAACTGAAGTTGTACATCAAGCAAGAATGGGAAAGAATTCCACCTACAAAGCTTCAACAATTAGTGTCCTCAGTTCCCAAATGCTTATTGAGTGTTGTTAAAAGGAAAGGTGTTGCCCCTGTCCTGACTTCTTTGGAACGTGTTGCAGGCATCAAATTCAAAATGAGAGAATATTTACAAAAAACAATAGCGTTTATAATATTTGAATGAGCTACCATCATCTTTTCTTTTTAGTGCTGAAATGGTGCTAAATTGGTAACGTTCTCTGAAGAATGAATACTGATATGTTTATGACTTGAAGGTTTACATGCAAAAACGTTCCGTTCAAATAAATTAAAGCTTTACCGCAAGTTCTGCCAGGGAGACTCCAATGCTACATCACTTATTACTCTGACCAATCACAAGCTTCCACTTGTTTTCAAAATGACTCAATTTGCGTTAGCTTTGCTGCTTTCAAATGCTGATGTGTCTTCGTTCCCTTCCTTCCTCCCCACCACCACCAGTTGGTCCCCACCTGTTTGCCTGGGGGTTGGCTATGACTCCTGTCATCCCTATAAGGCCAGAACTGTCTTTTTGAAGACCTGGGCCACTGACGGGGTCCAAGCCAAGGACTTAAATAACAATTTTTGTAAGTTAATCGAATTGTTAAATATTATTGAGATTAAACTTTTTTTTTTGCTTTCTTCATGTTTATCTCTGGAGTCTTTCTGGTAGAACTATTTTTACATAACCATTTTACGATCTCTTTTAATCCATTAGAACTAAACAGACTGTATGTTACTTAACTGTGACTTTAAAGTTCATGTATGTAAATTGCCTGATTTTAAATGGCTAGCCTGAAACACATCTTAGAATTCATAACAGGCTATTCTGCAACATGCATCAAGGAACCTGTAGAGGAACATGGGTCTGAGCTAGTCTCTAAGCCTGTAGGCTAACCCAGACTTTAGACAGCACTTCGGCACCGGTCTCAGAGGACGAGAGGGAAACGCTGATGAGTGCAGATAGCTAAAGCCTGGAAGGTTTTGCATATTTTCTTTTAAAGGATATGAAAATTAAGATGGAATAAAGTGAAACTGAAATAAGCTTAAATATACAATCCCTCAGCATATAAACTGCAGTTTTAAGGCTGCCACATTTGCTTTGTACATAAAGTTAGACAACCATATCATGGATTCATATCAAGTAAGCAAAATATTAAACTCTTTTTTAAAAAAACGAGTTCTCTCCTGTCCTATGAAGTTACCAATTCAGAGAAATTAGCTATTTTTACTACATTGAGAGCACACTAACCATAAGACATTATAGTGAAATGTAGTGAGAAACCTGTGGAGGAGAATGGGTCTAAGTTAGTCTCTAAGCCTGTAGTCTAACCAGGACTTTAGACAGCACTGTGGCACCGGTCTCAGAGGACGACAGGGAAACGCTGATTAGTGTAGATAGCTCTTCCAATTAAAGCCTGGCTCTCCCAGTACTGACAGTAAGTGAATATGATACTACTGTGAAAAGCTGACTTGCCTTGAGGGGGCCACCAGTCTGAGACCACTCTCAAACTCATCCACAAGAGACAGACAGACAGCCTCTGCTGTTTACTGGGTTTACTCAAGCACTCCACTGCAATTTATCACCTACAATTTATCTACATCTCTCTCATGCACACAACTCTCCCCCTCTCTCTTGAGCTCTCTCACCCAAGTCTTTCTCTCTCTTTCTTTTCCCTCTTTCACTTCCAGTCACTCAACCAATTCTGTACTTCTTTTCTTCTCTCCCTCTCTCTCTCAATCACCCTCAACCAAGTCTCTTTCTCTCTCACTCAAGTCCACGTCTCTCTCTCTCTCTCCTGTCTCTCTTCCTCTCTCCATGTCTCGCACCCAACCCTCCCTCTCTTTCTGTATCGCTCACCTCTCTTTTTCTCTCCCTCTTTTTCTTTCTTACCCTCTCTTAGTCTCTCTATTTGTCTCTAATTCTCTCCATCACCCTCTCTTTATTTCTCCCACCTAAGTCTCTCTCTCCCTCTCTCTCTCTCAGCCTTTTGCACAGTCTCTCTTTCCTTTCTTCTCTCTCTTCCTCAAGAGTCCCTTTTTCTCTCACTCTTTCTTTCTTGATCTCACTCACCCAACCCTCTCTTTCACCATTGCTCGCCCTCTTTTTTCTCTCCCTTTTTCTCTCTTCGTCACTCACTCTCACTCTCCCTATTTGTCTCTATTTCACTCTCTGTCACTCTTTCTTTAATGCTCTTTCCTCCAAGTCGCTGTCTCTCCCTCTTTCTCTCTCGCTCATCCAAGTCTTTATTTCCCTCTCTTCTTGTCTTTCTTGCTCTCTCTCTCCTCTAAATCTCTCCTCTTCATCTCTCACCCAAGTCTCTCCTTCCCTCCTTCTCTCTCTTCCTCAAACGAGTCTCTTTTTTTCTTGATTTCTCTCACCTGACTCTCTCTGTTATTCACCCTCTTTTTTCTCTCCCTCTTTTTCTCTCTTCATCATTATCTCTTACTCTCCCTCTCACTCTGTAATTGTCTTTATTTCTCTTTGTCGCTTTGTCTTTTTTCTTTCTCCTCCATGTTGCTCTCTTGCTCTCTCATCCAAGTCTAGCCCTCTCTCCTCTACTCTGTCTTGCTTACACAAGTCTCTCTCTTTCTCTCTGTTCCATTTTCTGAGTTGTGGCTGGTCTCCAGAGATGCAATAGCCTCCCTGCTCTCTCTCTCTCTCTCTCTCTCTCTCTCTCCCTCTCTCTCTCTCTCTCTCTCTCTCTCTCCACATTTATTTCCACACCACTCTTATTTATTCATGAAGGGTTCTCATGGCCTGGTGGCTGAGCCGAGTGTGTTTGGCACACAGAGCATCGTCCCTCTTTGATACGCCTCATCCACTCCTTCACGGGTCATTACAGAGCGCAGGGGGCCAAATTTCAATCTTTTAGCATTTCAAAACAAACTTCCCTCTGAGTTTACAGACCAACTGTGACGACAAGCAGTGGGTGCTCAGCATGTCAAAACTGCAGAGGGCCATAAAAAAATTATCACCTCGACTCGGGCAGCAACCTTCCATGACCCCGAGCTGAGCTACGACAGTCAATATTTCAAGAGTTCTAACTTCAAAAGCTAATCTGAGTGAAAAAACACCTCTATACACAGAAAAAACAGGCCATCTTCATCTGCGGCTCTGACACACACTTTCTCTCACAAGCACATATGACTCTGCCTGCATGAGTGCAACTCAAACTCACACAAATACATGTCTAAAACATCAGCTGCCTCAAACTGTACTGAGTTGTTACATAATAGAAATATGCTTTTTCATGTAGTTTCTGCCAGTGTACAATATATTGTTATCTAAAGGGACAAAAGTATAATCATGTCAAATTACATGTTTTTGTTGAATTTGTCAAATTAAAATAATTTAACACATCCTCTACAGAGGACATTCTAATATACAGTTACTGTTCATTTGCTAATTTTAACATATGGGGGGAGGGCAAACAAAAATTAAAGTACATTTTAAAGTTTGTGTTTTATTCTTTCCTTCACATTACACTCACCAAATAAATCCAAATAATGCACTGAACTTTGCAGAAAAATGCCTTATTTAAGTTATTTTCTCAGAAAATCAACAAAATATGTCATTTGGCCAGGGGTGTTTAAACTTTTGCATATAGCCACATGTTGCATAGCTAAAGTAAGGGGCAGTCACGGGCTGGAGGTTCGGGGCTGAGCCGACAGTACGTGCTTAAAGTGCCACTGAGAAAGGCACCTAACCGTCAACTTCTCCCTGGGCGCAGTGGATAGGGCTGCCCACCGCTCCAGAAAAGCATGCTCACTGCCCCCTACTATGTGTGCTGACTGTATGTGGCTAATACAGCTAACATTCACATTTATGTATTTGGCAGATGTTTTTAATAGAGTTAAATTGTGTTACAGAGTGTTAGGAGTCCTGCCCAAGGAATCTTAGTGGTGTGGTAAAGACACTGGTTGAGATCCTGCTTGCCTCTACTGAGATACCAATTAAGGTGCTAATTGGGTTGTATTACACATGGCCAACTCCAGCTGATGCTATACTACACACTGTGCACCTCTTAACCCTCCACCTCTCTGCTCTTCTGGCTTTAGCACTGCTCTGGTACAGCAGAGCTATGTTTAGCTGTTCCTCGCTGCAGCGTGTTGACAGGGTGAAATATGTGTTTGCTGAGACAGCGGAGGTGACCCAAACCCCAGTGAGGTGCTCTCACCTTGGCTGGGGTGTGGATCCAGATGGCCGCATTGAACAGGATGTGGTCACACAGCTGCTTGAGGAGAGGAGCGCCATGACTCAGGCCGTCCAGGTACTTTGCAAAAGATAGGAACTGCTCCAGCACGGCTCTGGTGATGTGCACCCGCGATGACTGCAGAACAAAATGGAGCATAAAATCAAATACACTACAGCTCAGAAGTTTGGAATGGCTGTTTTTAATAGCATTACCCTATGTTTGCAGCAGAGGCATATAAAAGGTGATCTGAATGATGTTAGTACTCTCCAGCTTTAAAATCGTTTGAAAGAATCTATATAAATAAAGAATTTTAAGAAGCTGTAGATGATTGTAAAATGATAGAGAAAGCTGCATAATATTGAGCATGAAGTTTTAACAACATTGACATCCAAGATGTAATAAATCTTAAGGCTGATAGCAACGAATCACAATAAACAGATAATTACGCTACATTATTTGCCAATTTAACATCTTTCCTTTTTTTAAAACTCTTGAAAAACTGTGAAAAAAAACATTGGTAATTTACATTTAAAAATTTGGAATTTCTTGTCATTTAAAAAAAAAAACTTTTTTAATGTGCAGAGAAAATAAATGATACACAACATAGTAAAAAGACACTTTAAATCTGTCCAGTAGAGTTGGACATCATATTTAGGAAAAAAGGATTCTATATAGTACTAAAAAGGTTCAAATGACAAATAAAATCAACCACAACAATAACAAAAACAATATTAATAATAGATGCAGTACAAAATACAATAACTAGTTTTTTTTATTTTAATTTAATTAAAGACAGATTTCACTCATATGTGAGATTGAGGACATTTTTTCTTTAACGTATTTATAAAGGGTGGCAATAATTATTATCATCGCTAGCTTTACCAAAGAACTCTTGAAACCCCTTTTTAGCACAGCTCACTGTGTATGTCTACAGCCTGACTCATTCTGCTTAAAAAAATAAATAAAAATCTTAAAGTTGCAGTTTGACTTTGGAGTCAAATGAGGACTTTCACTTTGAGCAAAGTTGGTGGGTGATTAGTGTTGGCTGGCACCTGTGGGGTGGCCGGTGTGGGCTGTGGGTGAACGGGGCAGAAGCAGATGGCTGGCTGTGTGTGAATGGGACAGCTAACAGCAGGAATGCTGCTACACTCAAACTAATTCTCAGGTGCTGTCTCACATTAACACGCACAACCTGACACAGCCTGGCTGAGATTTATCCTCCTCTAAAGCTCCCAAAAACCAAGCACAGATTTCTAACATAAAACAAAGTGGTGGAGAGAGAGAGAGAGAGAGAGAGAGAGAGAGAGAGAGAGATTAAAATGGATGAAGGGGGAAAATAAGAGAATGATAGATGAGGAACAGAGAGATGGGTGAGAAAAACAGAAGAAGAGAAGGGAGATACACCAAAGATGGACAAAGATGCACACAGTACTCTCCAGATCACCTGACTGACCACTGCAGACTGACACAGAATAAAACACTTCAGAGAGACAGTGTTATCACAAGTCATGCCCACATGCTTCCTATCCAAAGAGAAACAATATTTGCTGCTGTTGTCGGAAGAAAAGTTGTATCTCCATTTGTGTAATTTATCAGTTTTTGATAATTTAAAAGTGCCTGTTGTCCTTTACATTGTGTGTAAATTTCATGATGAATTGACCAAAAGAAACTGCCCAAAATTACTGGTTCCATTGACTTACACTAAAAGTAAAGCAGGTTTTGTCCTTTTCCTGCTTGGAAGTATCATGCATTAAATTGGGTTTGCTCTATACATATGAATAAATAATTTAAAAAATATAACTGCACAATTATTACATTGCTAATTAAGTTATTACATATTACTCTGTATCAACAGTCTGTACTTCTTTTTCTCTGCTTGTTTCAATGTGAAGACAATTACAAAATTATCAAAAAAGCATTTTCTTTCTGCTGAACAAGTAATAATAAGTCATCAATGTCCAATCATATCTATGTCCACTGACAGCAATTCTGGGTTCCAAGCGTCATTCAACACAGTGAGGCCTTATGTGCCAACAACACAGGACTAGTTTGCAAAAGTAGGCAGGGCATGGCACTAATCCTTTCTTTATTTAATCCACATTTTACTAGTTTGAAGGATAAAAATCACCACACCAGCATTAATATAGTCCTGCGTCTTAAATAAGCAAGCCATGTAGTTTGATGGTTACTTTGACAGTTAATATAGCTACTTGTTTCTGAATTAAATTTGGATGTGTACCTTGTTCTTCATTCAGTCAAATTTGTGCTTCCAAGTGGAAATAAATTCTCTTTCACTCTTAGACTCAAGCATGTCAACTTTAACCCTTGGACTGACTCATTCCAGAGCTTTACCTCAAACTTGTTCAAGTTGTGGAGGTTTCAAAATCATTCTGACCAATTAGCTAAGCTGCAGTCACTGGTGTGGTGTTCTCAGGTCTGATGAAGTGCATAAGCTTCAGTAAGCTACTTTTCTGGGAAACCTACACATTTAAAGCATACGCTAAAATGAACACTCTTGAAGTGTTTTCTCGTCTCAGAAGGTCTCAGAAGACATTGTTTTTGTTTTGTAAAGTAATTTGTTAGCCTGTTTGTTATATTTACCTTCTTATATTTAAGCAAATTTATCATCCACTTGTCTGATACAAACTTTCACTTTTTCCAGAATATTGGGCAAGCATTAACATCAAGGCCTGGTAGCTTTTGCATATTATGCAAAATAGCAAAAAAAATAAAAATAAAAAATAGTGGGTGGAGCTTAAACAATAGAGAATATTGCCATATAACTTATGATGTAAGGGTCATAGACCAAAAAAGACCTTAATAAAAAGCTGCACTGCATAGTTGATCGGCCTCATCTCACATGCCTGAGGAGTGTGAGATGAGCCCTCTTACACGTGACGCTACTCAGCCAATCAGATCTGTGCATTACGATGAGCACTGAGATTCGAGTGAGTGACACACACACAGGGGAGGGACGAGGTAAAAAAGAAAAGAAAGTGAATCAGAGAGAAGATATTTTACATGAGGTGCTCTAAAAAGAGAAACAATATAGAGAAACTTTATTTTATTATTAGTACTATATATTATTATTCAGTTGTCGACTACATAACATGTTGACCTCCCTATTGGCCTACTTCAGTTTACAGTATATGGCACTGAATCATAAAGCAAGTAAGACATCATGATGTTCTGGACCTTCGCATGACAAATGTTATCTCTAAATGAACCTTATTGAATTTTAATTAAGTACCCTTACCCTATATGCTTCAATCCCTAAAATACCTGCTCTTCTACAACTGAAAATGTGATACTGCTTGATTGTTTAGAATTTTATAAGAGTAAAATATAAATGCTATGTAAATTCACAAAGCGAAAAAAAAAGCAAACTGAGGAGATGCCACTAACCTTTTCCAGCAGGTACCCGATCACCAGGAAGCCCTTCCCTCCCAGCATCTGCTCCTGCATTGCCACAGAGCTCTTCAGCAGCTCCACGAGGAAGGCCAGGAGAGTCGCACTGCAAGACACACATCAGCACATGGCGTCAATGCAACAACATCAACATCAAAAACTTCGTTCTATCATTCTTAAGTGCTGTCAAGGTGGTTCAGACTCATGTGAACCATATGGATAGTGTTTCCCCAGAACATCCTGTCTTCTGTCTGGGTCTTCAGGCTTCTTAATGGCTTGTACATGATTCTACTGATTGACTCCATCCCTCTTGTTGCTGATCGTCCTTGTTCTCCTTTGACTTCAGCTTTTCTAAGCTTTTCCTATGAATTAGTTTTTTCTCACAACATGTCTAAAATAAGAGCTTCAGTTTGATTCAGTTCTCTTTCAAGAGAGAAATGAGGTCTGATTTGGTTGAGAATCCATGTGATTGTTTTCTTTGCTGTCCAAGGAGCTCTCAAAAGTCTTGGCCAGCAATGAAGTTTAATGGCATCAACATTTTTCCTGTCCTGCTTTCTTACTGTCCAGTTTTTGCATCCATTGAGAACCACAGAAAGTATTATTTGCTTCATACTGAGCTAAAACTCTATTCTTTAGCTGTCCTTGTAAAGGCCTTCAGGTCTTCCTGATTTTCTGCTGTAAGTGTTGTGTCATCCACATATTGTGGTCATTGATGTTTCTTTATTTCTGGTCCTTGAAGTCCTTGATCATCTTCTTCCAGTCCTGTTTCTCTTTTTCTATGTTCTTCAAAGTATGCCTTGTCTAACTCCTTAAACTCTGTTAAAGTAGTAACCTTTTGATGATTTAAGCTAATAAAGGCAAATGTACCTTTTTTAAAACTCTTTCACAAATGAACATATTCCCTTTACTTCTGCGATAACTAATGTATGATATACATTATACATAGACAGCTGTTTAGATCTTGTATTTTTCTTGTCAAACAACTCATGAAAGCTCTAATTTTTGGAGAAAAGTCAAAGCCCACAAATTTTATTCCCTTGTTGTGACATCAGCCCTCATCTGCACTCAAACCTCTCAGTTAGGGTTGTATTGTTACATGTATTCGTCCTGAACCATCATGGTATGGGCCTTTAGGTATGGTGCTTAAGCTGTTAGCAAATTAGCAGCGTAGGGAAGAGCTTCCATCTGCAGCTAGTGCCAAATGATTCAGTCTTTCAAGGCTTCATAACTGCATTATCGTCATAACTCCTGACTTCTGATCAGTTGTGAGGCTGAGTTTAAAGTGTCGGAACAGTAAGAGGTGAGGATAGCAGCTATCGAGGTAAATAAAAATAAATAAATAAATAAAAACCACATGCTGAAAATAAACAAATGAAATGAAACTTAGCTCTACCCCCAGACTGCAGTAGTTTAGCACCTGTGAAGAGATTCAGCACAAAGTCTTATGAATTCGTCAGTTTCCTCTGCTCCTAACTACAAAATCACAACTGAAATTGAACTCTCACTGTACACTGTAACTTTCTCTGTCAAGTGGAAATCACCCACACTACAGGCTGGGGGAGGCTGGTCTCTCTGAAACTAGGTGGGACAAACTGTAACTCGCACTACAGTCTGTTCAAAATAAATGAAAAGAACCCTAGCCTTATGCATGTGGGTGTTTTTGCTGCTTTTTTCACATTGTGATAAATCTGTATCAAACTGTGATGTCCAAAGCACGATGTGGACTAATCTGTGACCCGTGCACTCAGTTGTTTACAGCATCGCTGGTTTCAATATGTGCTTTTAACAATAGTTTGTAAAATTGAGGCATAATTTGCTCTTTACCAAGGAAGGCACTTTAATGAACTTGAGCACTGCAATATATACTATTAGCAAATAGCTGCTAATTTGACCTTTGCAAAAACCTCTCTATTATTATAATTATTATTATTGTCATTATTATTATTATTGGTATCATTTTTGCTATTATTATTAATTTTATTTTAGTATTTTATTGCAACTGATTTATTTCATAATAATTTTACTGTTCTACTCTCATAAATAATTTGAGTTTTCTTACTCTTTGCTAAGTTGGTGCTTTTACTTCATTTTAATGTGTTTTCATTATATATTTTATTAATATTATGCCTGTTTTCTATTTGAGCTGTTATTTTTCTTATATATATCTGTATATACGTTTTCAGACATTAGCATCATAGAATATATCAATGGAAAATCCCTGAAGAACCCTCCATGATTTTGCAAAGCAGGGGCTGGCATTAGATTGTACAACAGCTCATTGTACAGCACACACTGATCCTCCTGCGGGCTCACAGTCAGAGAGAGAGAGAGGGAGAGAGAGAGAGAGAGAGAGAGAGAGAGAGAGAGAGGGCTGAGACCAAGGGCGATGGGGATGTTGTTGGGGACTGAGACTGGGCACAGCACTCTCAGAATAGCTAAACCAGGATTACAGTCAGCCTTAGGCTGGTCCACTAAGCCCTGCACAATGGCCTGGCCAGCTCAGCTCTGGCCCTCAGAGAGGAACGCCACATTGACACTTTCATTCAGCATCAGAACAGGCTAAATAAATACACACTACTGATGAATATAACCAACTTTAACATCACAAATCAGTCACAATCATTAAGGTCTGGTACTGTTGTTAATGCACTAATGAACCTAAACCAAATATTGCTGGCCTGAATCTGGAGACAAGCATAAACAAGAACCACTGTATGCTTGTGGTGGGCATTAAAATAAAGACTGTAAACAACTTACCATAATAAGAACAAAAATATGGGTCATTTTTAAAGGAACATTACAGCCAACAAGAAAAATGTAACAATGCCTAATTTGATTACACAGCAGTGCTGCAGTAACTAGACTGAGATACTTCAGTTTAAAGACTAGAAAATCGATTCAGATGAAGAGGTATTTTGAAGATGGGAAGAACTTTTGAAAATTTTGGAGCGTGGTTGTGGGAGAAAACTGTTTGAAAATATTTGTATGTTTTACTTTAACTAGCTAAAATCTAAAAGTTAGCAATTTGACAGTCTCGCTATCTGACTTTTTTCTCTGGCTGAAATGGTGAAACTCTGGCTGGTGTTTTGTGGTGAATAAATCAACAACAAAGGTAAGAGGCAAGAGTTAAACTAATGCTTGGCTAGCAGTCATGATTGACTGACACCACAAGGATTCTCAATCAACAAATATTGTGAAATGCATGCTGGGTATTGTAATAAGACAACACTGATGAATCAAAACATGAAAATGATATGAAATCTGGAATTCTGTCACTCTGATAAGGCTGAGGGACACAATGCTGCACTACAACATACAGTGTATCACAAAAGTGAGTACACCCCTCACATTTCTGCAGATATTTAAGTATATCTTTTCATGGGACAACACTGACAAAATGACACTTTGACACAATGAAAAGTAGTCTATGTGCAGCTTATATAACAGTGTAAATTTATTCTTCCCTCAATATAACTCAATATACAGCCATTAATGTCTAAACCACCAGTAACAAAAGTGAGTACACCCCTAAGAGACAGTTCCTGAAGTGTCAATATTTTGTGTGGTTACCATTATTTTCCAGAACTGCCTTAACTCTCCTGGGCATGGAGTTTACCAGAGCTTCACAGGTTGCCACTGGAATGCTTTTCCACTCCTCCATGACGACATCACGGAGCTGGTGGATATTCGAGACTTTGCGCTCCTCCACCTTCCACTTGAGGATGCCCCAAAGATGTTCTATTGGGTTTAGGTCTGGAGACATGTTTGGCCAGTCCATCACCTTTACCCTCAGCCTCTTCAATAAAGCAGTGGTCATCTTAGAGGTGTGTTTGGGGTCATTATCATGCTGAAACACTGCCCTGCGACCCAGTTTCCGGAGGGAGGGGATCATGCTCTGCTTCAGTATTTCACAGTACATATTAGAGTTCATGTGTCCCTCAATGAAATGTAACTCACCAACACCTGCTGCACTCATGCAGCACCAGATCATGACATTCCCACCACCATGCTTGACTGTAGGCATGACACACTTATCTTTGTACACCTCACCTGATTGCCGCCACACATGCTTGAGGCCATCTGAACCAAACAAATTAATCTTGGTCTCATCAGACCATAGGACATCCATGTCCTTTGTTGACATGTCTTCAGCAAACTGTTTGCGGGCTTTCTTGTGTACCAACTTCAGAAGAGGCTTCCTTCTGGGGTGACAGCCATGCAGACCAATTTGATGTAGTGTGCGGCGTATGGTCTGAGCACTGACAGGTTGACCCCCCACCTCTTCGATCTCTGCAGCAATGCTGACAGCACTCCTGCGCTCTTTCAAAGACAGCATTTGGATGTGACGCTGAGCATGTGCACTCAGCTTCGTTTGACGACCAACAAGAGGTCTGTTCTGAGTGGACCCTGCTGGATGATCTTGGCCACTGTGCTGCAGCTCAGTTTCAGGGTGTTGGCAATCTTCTTGTAACCTTGGCCATCTTCATGTAGCGCAACAATTCGTCTTTTAAGATTCTCAGAGAGTTCTTTGCCATGAGGTGCCATGTTGGAACTTTCAGTGACCAGTATGAGAGACTGTTAGAGCTGTACTACAAATTTGAACACAACTGCTCCCTATGCACACCTGAGACCTAGTAACACTAACGAGTCACATGACATTTTGGAGGGAAAATGACAAGCAGTGCTCAATTTGGACATTTAGGGGTGTAGTCTCTTAGGGGTGTACTCACTTTTGTTGCTGGTGGATTAGACATTAATGGCTGTATATTGAGTTATTTTGAGGGAAGAATAAATTTACACTGTAGAAGCTGCACACATACTTTCATTGTGTCACAGTGTCATTTTGTCAGTGTTGAAAAGATATACTTAAATATCTGCAGAAATGTGAGGGGTGTACTCACTTTTGTGATACACTGTATTTGCATGTTGGTCAGATAGAAAAAGAAAACTGGAAAATGAAAACTGAATCTCCAGCAGGTGTCGCTGATGTTCATTTTCATTTTCCTTTTCATTCTGACAGTTAAAGCGCGTCAGTGCAGAAAACGGAATCACAGACGGCCACTTTGCTGCTGATTTATCCATTTTGCATTTTCATTTTAACTTTGTCAGATTTGCAGCTGATCACCATGAAAAAGAAATAAGAAAGTAAACTTTGCATTTTGATTTCAGTTTTGACACGTATTCTGCGTTTCATGAAGAAAAGCCAAAGCCAAAGTGAAGTTTGTGTTTTCTTTTGTCTGTTAGCGTTTTCATTTTAGATTTGGCTGTGAAAAACCAGAATAACGTCTAAAATGAAATGGCACATTTTTTTCAATTTATTTTTACTTTTGTCACAAACGGCTCATGTTCATGTGAAAAATTAAATTGCAAATGAAGGCATTTCATTTCATTTTCAATTTTGGCAGGATATTTGGATGTTTGGAAAAAGAAATGGCAAAAAGAGGTTGGCATTTACATTTTATTTTTTTCATTTTTATCTCCATTTTGGCAGGATTTGCCTCCCATACTTAGTGCAGATGTTACCGTGACAACAAGCATCACGTCCAGCCAGAGTTAGACAAGTAGCAGTGTTTGTGTTTTTAATTACTTTAAAATTATGTCAGACTCAGAAAAATGTACTTCACATGCACTTATTAAAGAAAGCCGAGAGGAAGACGTTGTGTTCTGAGACACATAAGCTGGACGCCCGTCCCACCACCGTCTTTTAAAGATCAAAGCATAAACTTCGTCTCCTCTGCAGGCCAGTTTCTGCTCTGCCATGTTAAACATTATAAACTTTCATTATCACGTGAACAAACACGGACAGAATGTACTTAAACTTTGTAAATGGGAATGTAATCAGAGGCAGGTGTTTACATGGTTATTATTCTTCTAACTAACAGATTATTTACGGGATTACCCTCCTCGTTCAATTGGATAGAAATTGCATTCCGAATGGCCTCATCCAGTCTAGTCTATTCCGATTGAGGTGTGTACATGGCTACACTGTATTCCGATTTAGCTATTAGTCAGATTATTGACAGATTAACAGGTTGCATGTAAATGGCTAGTGTGTGTGTGTGTATAGACCCACACTTATAATTTTTTTTTTTTAATAATTTTTTAATAATTTTTTTTTTTTAAATTCTAACTCTTGTGAAATTGAGGTTTGCAAATAAGGTTGTTAATAATCTCTAGTTCTAGTACTAAAAGAGCCTCATGCTTTCTCCCTAGCAACTCTATTATGCAACATGCCTTATTATATATTGGAAATAAGAAAGCTTTTCTACCACAAAACCCTGCTGTGTCCCTAGTCAGATTATCAAGGTTCAGATAAGGGCACTTACCAAACAGTGGTCTCCACCTGGCTCTCATTGTGCTGGTGGAAGTCGAGCTGAGCGAAGAGAGGGAAGAGCACCTGGATGCCCCCAATAGAATGGATGGCGCTGTGGATGGAGTGGGTCACGATGGCCTTCACATCCTGCAGGAGAGTGAAAGAAATAAGAAGAAACATAGAGAAACACTTCACTCTTGTCTGTGATTTTGTTTTTTTGGTTTTTTTTTTCAAATTACTTTACACATTTTTTTTCATACATTCATCATGAAATGTTCCCATAATGCAAATGCCAGCTGTGAAAGAAGAAACAAGGAATGATTTTTTCCCTGTAATGTAAGCGAAGTGCTTACAGTCTGCACAGTTCACACCAAGCAAACAGCATGTCTAATTCATCAAGCACTTCCCTTAAACCATATTAAGTTGATAGATAATCTCAAATAGACTTGCTTATGTGATTTGACACTGTATGACACACTATAATCTAGAAAAATAGACAGTACTGTGCAAAAGACAGAGACAACCCTCCATGTATTCAATTTACAGCCAAAAAGATGACCAAGTACAAATTATTCACTTCTGACGAGGAGATCTGATAAAAGATAATTCACTTGCATAAAGAAGGAGATGGTCAAAGAAAAATAAGTGAAAATCAAGCTTCTTCCACAGGTGTTTCTGTCCATCTTTCCACTGTGAGAAGACAAGTCAACAGCATGAGTCTGAAAAGTTGTGTAGCTGTTAAGAAGCTCTTACTGAGAAAAGGAAACAGACCAAAAACTACATCTGTGACACAAACAAAGAAGCTGCTGCCGGCTCAGAACAATGGACTGACCACCCATGTCCAGACCTCAACATCACTGAATGTTGTTGGGATTATTTGGATCATGAGAAGCAAAAATGCAACCAACTTCTAAGACTGAATGGGAAAAATATCTCTGCAGATCAGAAATCAGAATCAGAAAGAAAGTGCTGAAGAGAACGGAAGCTGCAATAAAGTGAAAAGGCAGACAAACTAAATACACTTCTTGTAAGTCGCTCTGGATAAGAGCGTCTGCTAAATGCTGTAAATGTAAATGTAAATACTGACAATTCTTTTGAGAATGAATGAACTTGAACGTAATGGTCATTTTGAGTGGAAATGAAATAAATTAAGGATGCTCGCTACCTTTCTGCACAGTACTGTACTTGTTTATATAGTTTAAGCAACCATATTATAGAAAACCATATGACATACAATGTAGCTAATGGTGTTTGTCTAAACCAAAACTTAAACTTGGGCAATTAATAATGTCGATTGTGCATAAAGAGAATAAATCTGAGTATACACACACCTGCAGCATGAGGGCGTGTGGCGAGTGGACAAAGATGGAGGGATTCTCTCTAGGCGATGATTCCAGACACAGCTGGGCGTCCGTGGCTTTGGCGTTGTAGGTGAAACAGATACTGCTGGCCAACTTCCCATCATACAACACCTGCTTATGGTGCTCAGCCAGATGGATGTCACTCTCTGACTTAAACTTAAAGGTGCTCTGCAGGGAGAGAGGGAGAGCAAGAGAGAGAGAAATGAGAAATGTTCTGGACTACAGTGACAGATACAGCACCTGTAAATGGCAGGTGAGGCCAGTAAGACAGAGGAAAGCAGGATTGATGTGGAGAGTGAAAGAGAATAAGAGGCTAAGACCTGGATGTACAGAAGCGTATCAGTATAGGAGGAAAAATCAGAATAAGGTTGTCTAACACCATGTATGGATCGTTCTGCAGAGATGGTTCAGAGTCAGAGTTGAAAACACACTTCAGACTCTTAACTAACTTTGACTTTAGACTAAAATCCTTTTGCCTTGAGTGACTCTATATGCTTAACCCTCCGGGGTCCACAAACCTGCCTGCACATCAAATTCAGTGTTTCTATACGTTTCTCTATCTTTGCTTAATACAGCGCAGAAACACAGTTCCACCATTTCATGAACCTGTCACCTTTCTGATTCCATCTTATGAAGAGATCTTATGTGACTCATATCTGGAGTTATGAGGCTGTGAGGAGGGCTTAAGAAACATGTCATGTGCCTCTCGTGTGTAACAGGTGGATACATGTGACCATCTACATTTTGTGTGAAACTGACCAGTTTAAACCCAGGAATTCATTAAGGACTGACCCATCACGCCAGAAGCCCTTCATTCTTCATTCAGTCCACATCAGAGACACATGTGAAAGAGAGAGCTGAGATTGTTCTGAACATTTTGATATTAAACATATGGATATCATGTCGATTATTACTTTATTATTTTTTTTATGATTATTATTTTTATGATTATTATTATTATAACGCATAAAATGCAAGGCTGTGGTAAAAAAGTATGAGCTTCTTCTTCTTCTTTCGGCTGCTCCCTTTAGGGGTCGCCACAGCGGATCATCTGCCTCCATTTTGCCCTATCCACTGCCTTCTCTACTTTTACACCAACCATCTCCATGTCCACCTTCACTACATCCATAAACCTTCTCTGAGGTCTACCTTAAAGTATGAGCTAAAACTCATACTCTACTGTATTTTGGTAGTGACATGAAAACGTGGGACAGCATTTTTAAAGTAAAGTTTGTTGTTTTTTTTTTTTACTCATGACAAATGAAATTTTATACTCATGATAAATGTAAATCTCTCAACTTCAGTTTATTATGAAAATACAGATGTAAAAAAGTTTGCAAAAGTTAGCACCCCTGGTCAAGTTTAGTTAATAAATGAGTTACACATCCTCTACAGAGAACACTTTGAATACGACATTTGCATATGCAAGCATACAATTTCAATTTATTTGAGTTTAACAAAAGAAAAAAAATTAACATGGCATTTAAATTTTTGCACAAGCCAGATTTTATGATAATGATATAAAAGCATAAAAATTAGGAAAACAATAGACTTGTGAGGTTAATATGATGTAATTCACATGAACTCAGGCCAACATGAAAATTGTAATCATCATGACACGTGTTGTGAACATGCCTTCTCGCCTCCAGTGCCAAAGCAGCTAGAGCAAGATATTCCAGTTTAAAGAGTATAAGAAAACTTCAGATGATGCATCTTGAAGGGTGGAAGAGCTTTTGAAAACCGTAACTGCTGTAATTGGACACCTGAGAGTGGGAAATGCTTTCTTTAGGCTTTATTCACAGCCATGGGGGGGGGGGTTCAATGGTGATATGATGTATTTGAATAATGCATGCTGGGTATTGTAGTGAGAGATCACTGATGGATAAAAACACAAAAAGGATACAAAATCATGAATTCTGTCAAAATGATGAGGCTGAGGTGTTTACATAACATATTAAACACTAGTGTAGGGCACAATGCCTGTTTCATTGCTGCCTCCTCTAAAATGTAAATGAAGCATCTGAAATATAAATAACTTCACCAAAAAAACATCTTCAAATGGACTCATGCCAGCTGTAAAAATTGATCTGCTAAGCTGTTTCCCATGCTTATTAAGGGATCCAGCAGTGTCAAACCACAGCGAAAGATTCCTTTTAAGTAGCGATTAATATCATCTAAAGTCTCATAAATCTAATGAATTATGAATGAGCCGAGTGGCAAGAAGACCATCAGGGATGGAGCGGAGGAGGGGAGATGTGGGAATTCTGTAATTGAATCATCATTTGTAGTGTTGTTCCTGCTGTCAAGTCACACTTGCACTGCCAACATCTGCAGTCTATCCACTGAGAGAGTGATGTCATCCAGATGTGATGTCCTCTTTCACTACTGCTTCTGGTAGAGAGTGTATGTTTAACTGCTTGGTGTAAACACAGCTTTTAAAATGAAGTGTGACATATAGGTTCTGATGCTGCAGAGCTGTTTTGGTTCCTTGAAGAACATTTCAATGGACTGTTCATTAAAGAACCTTTCTTGTGAAAGACCTGTGGTTAGAAGTTTTTAAAAACCTAAAATAATGTAAAGGTTACATTCAAACTCACATTCAGACTGTGGAGTTCTTTGCATTGAGTGTTTCACAGCTCTAACTGTTTGAAAACAAACAAAACTAGCTGTTCTTTCATGCTGAAAAGTTTTCAATTTAAATGTACAGATTAAAAATGCAAGTGTGTTGGGGACACCAGAGAAATGCTTTTCATCCATGGCATTCCTCCAACAACAAAAATAAATGTACTTTAGAGGAGTTTGCAAAGGCATTGTCTGAAAAGCCCCTTAGACAACTCTTGCAACACATATTAAAATAATTGCAAGAAGATTACATTACAGACAACCACATAAGACCACATAATATTATGCATAATGCATGTATGCATACCACTGATGTCTATTCAATTTGTAGGGATACATTTTTTTTACAGCAAAGCACTCTCAGTTATGTTAAAGCAAACTTCAGTAATTAAAGAATGTGGCAAGTAAATGGCGACATTTCCAGATGAATCCTGTGGGACTGGAAGGGTCAGCAGATGAAAAGCTATGCTCTATATATATATATATATATATATATATATATATATATATATATAAATAAATATAAATGTGTGTGTGTGTGTGTGTGTGTGTGTGTGTGTGTGTGTGTAGATAGCAGCTGCTCGTCCATGAAAACCCATTTCATAGTTTGGCACTCTATAAATAGTGATGCAAACAAGGAGAGGTGATTTTTTTCAAGCTACACACTTCAGCTCTCCATGGCTCCACTTCGTGAGTTTGCATGGTCTATCTCTTTGTGGCTGAGCTGCTGCTGCTCCTAGATGCCTCCAATTCACAATAATAACACCTACAGTTGACTGGAGCAGATCTAACAAGGCAGAAATTTCACAAACTGACTATGACAGTACCACATTTAAAGTCACTGAGCTCTTCTGTATGACTCGTTCTATTGCCAGTGTTTTTCTATGGAGATGTGTTTGATTTTATAATCCTGTTAGCAATGGGAGTGGCTAAAACACCTGAACTCAATTAGGAGTCCACATACTTTTAGCCACATAGCAGATTTCCACCTGTGAGATGCCAAAGAGGCATAAACTGGATGCTCAAAATACATGGCAGAATATAAACATAAGAATTCGCCCAAAAGGAGCAGGACCACAGAAGACAGGAGCTATTTTGACAGGACAAGACAGCAGAAGAGACCCCAGCACAGAATAAGACAGCATAGGAATGCTGTAAATGTCTTCCCTCTCATGCACTATACTCCACTAGCAGTTAGAAACAAGGCTTGGCAGTTGCTAAGCAGGTGCGGCATTCTAGCAGGTTTAATGAAAATCCTCCAAAGACGCCTGAGACTCGGCCAGTGATACAATCCATCAGTTTAAAAACATGTCCGCTTATTTCCCACTTCTCTGCTCCGAAGCACCCTTGTTGATGTACTGCAATGTCAGTTGATGGTGCAGCAGAAAAAAGCTGAAATAGTCCAAACGTTTCTGATGTATGATGAAGGATTTTTTCCTGAATAGCAGTACACATCTTCCTCTAGCCTGGTTCAGGCTCCTGCTATCTACAGTAAATACCACACTGTACAGACGTCAGAGACCCTTTTATTTATTTAATATCCACTCAAGTTGAGTAAGTTGTGAATGTTAAGTTATTCAATTATCAGTGTCAGGAAAAAAGCAGAAGACATATTGAGTTGGGTGTGTCCACACATTGCCTTTATTACAGCTTCTATACTCTCTGTGGGGATACAGAGCTATTTTGACAGCTACATATAATTTCAAACTCATAGTGTTCAGTTGTCTTCTCATAGTGGAAGGATGAGCAAAAACACCTGTGAATTTTTTTTCATATCCAAATCAAACGTGGAGCATGATTTTCTCAAAGATTTCCAACAAATGAAAGCTTTAAATATTATTTATCTGACATGGCAATTTTGGTGGTCTATCAGGTTAAAGGAGTGCCACATCCTTCAGCCCAGTTTTGGAAACTCATGTTTTGTTTCACTTATTTTCCTCTGGCCTCCTTCCTTATGCAGTTGGATTATCTTATATAAAGTCCTCTCAGAAATATCTCCTTTAGGGATGGGAGACGCACATGAGAAAAATTCAAAAGCAGCTAATTTGGGTAGCTGCTTGTGTAAATGCTTAAGTGTCTCTTAAAAGGGGAACATAATGTCAGTGAGTCCTTTGAAACATCTTTTGTTAGGAGGACACAGCTTTTACTGATTGGTTTTAAGATAGGAAGGAGCTATAGTGGTCTATTTGCTGCTAGATTTGTTATTATGCTTGGAGGCTCTTGTCTAATTTTTTGTCTAATTTCCTGACACTAAAAATATTCATAACTGGTACTTAACAGCTGTTTTGACTGGAAATGTACTAAAGCATGGACTCTGAAAGGGTGGGCCACTGTTAAGCACTGTAAAGGTGGTGGTCACATTAAAGGAATGGCCAAAATTAAACACAATGTCCCCATTATTCCAAATTTAGTTGATCAGCCAAGAAACATTGCCTGAACTTCGCTTCTTTAATTTTGCCCTGAAGCTACATGCTTAATGTAGCTAATAGGCAATGCAAGTAAATTTAGCAAATAGTTAGAATCATGCAAACTGGAGTGGAGCACAGTGTGCGACTTTACACTTTTCAGCAGTTTTAGTAGATTAATTGGGTGTTATCAGCGCAATACATACTGTTTCAGTTTACACTGGAATACACTACTTGTGCTAAACGTGGCTGATGCATTATGAACTTATACAATTTGAGACACAGTTTGTCTCTTGTATCTCATACATTGTCAGAAACCACAAACAAGCCTATTTGGACTATCTGAACTACTATTTGAACAATTAGATACCGTCTGAGGCAAGTATGTGAAGATTAAGGCATGCAGACTACACAAAGCCAATTTATGGTGTATAACAGAGGTATTTAATTAAAACTCAGTAACGTCCAGCTAGAGAAAATTTCCTTAAGCAAAGGTCCGGAACATCATGATGTCTAACTTGCATATATTGTAAACTGAAGTGTTTGAAATTAAATAATTCTCCACAGTTTACCAGTTATATGTCCAGGTCGGCATAGCACAGCACCTGGGTCAGGACTCGGACCACGGTCCACCTATTAGTGACATCTGGTGTATAAATACCAATCAATTTAGCTCCAGTGCAAAACTAAAGAAGCAAATCTCATACATCAAACGTGTTTTGGCTGCTTGACTGTTTGTTTCACTTGCGAATTTGGGAAATTTAGATTTTTTACCTAACCACCATTTCAAGGTAATAACATCACTCCGTTAGGAAAACACACTCTGTGGTAGAGTACTGACTTGTGTAAGATCCCTTTGAACTATGACGTTGTAAGTCTGGGGCCTAAGGAAGGATGTCTGGCCCAAGGCTAGCAGTGTAGAAGGCTAAGACCAAAGGCAATGCCTTAGAACATTCTCCCAGGCACACAGGCTCTTCCACAGATCACAGTGTCTAACTTCAGGCAGTGGAGGCAACAAGACATCAGTGAAGGCTGTGCTAACTGACTCCATGTTAATATTTCACATCTTCAGCATCTTTATATGCAACTAAAAGACTTGCTGTAATAAGCAAGCAAGGCTGAAAATGATAAATCATTAATGGTAAACTTCTCATTATCTTAACAACAGTTTTTCCAAGTGAATATAATTAGTAATAGTTTAAAATTCTTAGAATCAGTGAACAATTCAAAGAGGCAATGGCCTACAGACAAATATACAGTCATGGCCAAAAGTTTTGAGAATGGCATAAATTTTGGTTTTCACAAAGTTTGCTGCCTCAGTTTTTTTTAGAACCTTTTGTTAGATGTTTATATGGTATAATGAAGTACAATTATAAGCATTCCATACATGTCTTAACTTTTTACTGACAAATACATCCAGTTTAAGCAAAGACTTAATATTTACAGTGTTGACCCTTCTTCTATGCATATGCAATTCGCCTGGGCATGCTGGATATCTCATAGCTGAATAAGGAATCAACTCCAAGCACTGAATAGGCAAGAATGGGTCACCATCATTCAAGATTTTGCCCCGAAGCTGATATCCAGCATGCCCAGGCGAACTGCAGAAGTCTTAAAGAAGAAGGGTCAACACTGTAAATAAGTCTTTGCTTAAACTTGATGTATTTGACAGTAAAAAGTTAACACATGTATGGAATGCTTATAATTGTACTTCATTATACCATATAAACATCTGACAAAAGGTTCTAAAAAAACTGAGGCAGCAAACTTTGTGAAAACCAAAATTTGTGCCATTCTCAAAACTTTTGGCCATGACTATAGCACCCAAAGCCTATTTGTTCTGTAACATCTCTTAATTCTTGCTCAGTATAAAAGTAAAGACAGAACAGTAACTATGACAGTATTAAAATATACTAAACTGTTAGAAGGTATTGCTTATGTTGTGCTATACTCTTCTAACATTATTACAGTACTATCCACATGTCTGAAATCACTCCTCATTTATTTAGTTCCCAGTCAATATGTACTCAAAACTTAATTGAGTACAAGTTCTTCAGGAGTTCTAAGACTGAACTTTGAAGGAGTGGAAAAATATCTTTACAGATTTCTTTTAAAAACTGAAAGTGAGCCACAAAAAAGTGTAATAAATGCCAAATGATGGAAAAAATATATATATTTCATTGTTGATGCTTTGTAGTTTTGAAATAAACCTAAAAATGAATGACTTGTATTTAATGGCTATTTTGACTGGAAACATATCAATATAAATAACATATCTAACAACAAATTACATTTTTGCACTACTAACATTTTCATGTTTGTTTCAAAAACATGGCAATAAATTCAAATCATAAACGTGCAGCTGTCTAAGTTTTGGCCCTATCACCAGAAGATGGTAAGTTTGATGCCTGGCGATGCTATAGCCATCCATGGCTGGGATGGCTATAGCATAGCTAGCCTCACTATTCTTGGGTGGGTAGAATGGCCTTCCCTCTCTCCCCTTTACTCAATATGATGCTAGTAAATGCGGCGGTGTGTTAACTGGCATAACAGAACTGGCAGTTAATGCTCTCCTTCAAGCATGTTGAACTGTCTAATGATATTGTGTTAGCTGTCTACAATGCTGTATTCAACAGTTCACAAAAATGGGATAGCTGGCTTCATACATTACAAATTACATTATAAATTTGAATCGAAATAGAACCAGCAGTACCACATTTAACACATTGCTGTGTCTCACATGCTGCTCTACAGTAAATCAAACAGTCCAGTTAAACAGACCCAACTGTTAGAAATGCACAATGACACTGGAGTCATACCAGCATCAGCTGGTACAACTGACAGTTGCTTAAAGAAATATTGGTGTGCTAACAGAATGCTAATTGAGCTAGATGTCAACCCATTTTCTACGTGTAATAAATGGCATTAGCAGATATGTACATGAAAATATTTGATATCAGCATCAGGCTCACAGTTCGCATATAAGTGTATCCCTATGAATTATACGCTTTTCATAATAAAACATGCAGTTGCTAAGAATTCTTTAAGAACTGCTGAAATCCACAATGTTGTCAGAAAAGCATATTGTGATGTAACATGATGCAATTTATCATGAAACCTCAAACATCATCATACTTCCTATTGATAATTATGCCATAATTTTCACAGTAAAACACTAATAAACACACATTTTATTATGAAATCAACTCATCAGATGTTTTCTTTAATAAGGTGATGCTGCACTGTACCTCACAGCATTATGGGATATAACAGCAATTAAGAGTTAAAGGGGTGTAAACATTTTGCTAAAATGAAGTGTTTTTATTCCGACAATTAATTAATTAATTTTTTTCCGGTTTGTTCAAAATAACAGAGCCTGTCTGTGTATTGTGTATGTGCAGTTGAAAAATGTATAAATGAGATGTTCTGTGTATTTAGAGTGAAAAACATAGTGAATAAACATGTTCATTAATCTATCTATATAAGCTTGGCATAACAAATTTCTCAAATGTAATTTTACAGTAAATTACTGGCTATTAAGTTGCATTACTATTATAGTATACATAATACACAAGATTATTTTAATTACAGCTTATTACTGTAAGTGCAGAGCAGAATACATCACAGTAATCTTGTGGTCCAGATGACTGTGGAGTCACATTATAAAGTTGCTATTTATCTGTTATTTATGGTTAATGTAATTCATTAACTATGAAAGTAAAAAAACTAATAGCCTACTACTATTACAGTAATTTACTGTAATTTTACAGAGGAATTTTTATAGTGGAAGGTGGAAACTGGATGCAACTAAACTGGAAGGGAAAAAAAATCTCATCATCATCATCTAACCACAAATCTTGTAGCAATTAAAAGATTAGAAGCTGCACTTGCAACAGAACATCTCTGCTTGTTCTGATGAGCTGCAGGTAAATAATAACCTAAAGTTACACTATGCTTTTTGTTGAGTTCTAAGTGTTAAGAATACATTTTTCTCCACAAATCAGTTTTTTACATATCTTTGATTTCAGCTATCTTTGGAAAGAAAGACTGGTTTGCTCACAAACGCCAATCCTAGCTTGGGAATACATGTACATAAACATACAACTGCATCTCTGTTTCTCTCTACACAAAAACACTCAACATTTCCAGCTACTGTTCCATCAGTGGTTTTAGAAAAGTGGGTTACCATAGTATTCATCTTACTTAAGCCAAAGCACTTCCCACCTAAATGCATTTTGAGATGTTTATTGTCTCTTTGAGACAGAAATAATGTTCCAAAATGCTTCTTTGTTAAATACACTGTTACTTGCTTTGCAATGTTTCACCTATTGAGATATAAAACTGCTATCAGATGTACAGACAGCCTAGAGGACCCACGGGGCCTGCAGAGAACAGCTACTTTCATCCTTACAACAAACAATTAACCTGTATCGCATCAGGAAACTCCCTCCAGATAACTTCACAACTATGTGACATGCTGGATGTATGCCAGATGAATCAAACCAAAAGGAAAGCAAACAAATCAATCTGTGACAAAAAATCAAATATGCTTGATAAAAAAGAGAAATGACTCACTGGAAATTTATGAGTAATTCTGTGCTTTTTCTCCAGATAGGTGACACACGAATACATGAAAGGCAATAACTCTGACAGAATGCTAGCATAATGTCCCCTTACCCCCTCCCAGCAATAACTGATGATGTAATAGGAGCTTTTTCGATGCTGTCTCACCCTGGGGCACAATTCCAAACTGCCACAGAGCATTCGTCTTCCATGTCAGCAGGGAAGAAGTAATAACAAGAGAGAACTCTGTACTGTGAAGGAAATGTGCTAGAATCTAAAAAATATTTTAGGCACTTGGCGAATGTAGTGATGGTGACTGAAATCACTGGCACAAATTCCATCATGCAAGGCTACAAGCACACTAATCTGTGGTTATTTATTACTCTGTTTAATTAAGGAAGAAGAAGACATGATGCAAGATGTGTCAGTCTTTTGAAAGCAGTATGCTATCTAATGATAGAAATATACACAGAGATATGAGTTTATTAGACATGCCTACCATGGGTCATTTTATAAGAAATGTAATTTACTACAGTTAAATGGGGAAAAAAACCTTTTAGAAAATTAATTTTTTTTGCAAATGGCAACATTTGTCTACTTTAAAAAATAAATAGTAATTGTAGCATTGTTTGGATATTGTATTGTGATATAATACATTACCTTTAAACCACTCCATGACCACTGGCTAAGCAGCTGACTGAGGATCTGAAAATGAAGCTAACTGATGCCTACAAAGTAGAGGAAGGCCAAGAAAAGATTTCCAAGCACTTCCAGCTCTCTGAAGTGTCACAGAGAAATGGCAATTAAGGGGAACTATGAAAGTTAAGAAGACCAAGAAAATTCTCAGACAGAACTGCCCGCATCCTGGCCAGAAAGGCAATGCAAAACCCCCATATAACAGCAAATGACCCGAAGAAAGGCCTTGCTGACATTTAGGGTCAGCTGGTAAAACTTCAGGTGTATCAGTGTCTATTATGACTTGCATGCTAACCAGAAAGGCAAAGCAAAGGAGTGCCACTGCACCGCTCTCTTCAGTTTTATCACTGTTTAGCATGAGAAAGTTTTCGTGCACCCAAAGCTTTCAATGGGAAGCACAATCAGTTAGTGTACTGGGAAGGGAATCTGAGAGGGGAATGTACCGAGATGTAATGTCTACAAATAATCTGAAAAGAAGATGGCTACAAATAAGATGAAAGCAATATATTGGCACTGTTAAGCAGGGTGAATGTATCATTTTGGGGTTATGTGGTAGCCAGTAGCCCAGGAAACACAGATAGCACAGAGAGATGGAAGAACGGATTCCGCTAAATATCAGCACAGAAATGTAAGACATTCAGCCTGAAGCTGAAAAGAAGGCTGGATTCTATGATAGGACAATGATTCGAACTATACCTCAAAATTTGCCTACAAAATTTGAACTACTTTAAGAAATGCCAGCTGGAGCTTTTGGAATGGCCCTCACAGTTGCCTGACTTGAACATCATTGAAACTCTGGGCTTAGATGTAAAACATGCTGTGCATGAAAACCGTGCAAGAATATTACAGAATTACAAGCATTCTACACAGAAGAGTGTGTGAAAATTCCTAAAACAAAAACATATAAATATCCCTAAAGGGCTACAAAAAAGCTGTGCAAGCTGTGCCAACAGGCAATCTGACAAAAGGAATGTTATTAAGTACTGAAAGTTCATGAAATATAAAATAAGTATGCATTAACATTTGCAGAAAGTGTTCAAATAGTTTAAAAAATTAATGTGGCCATGGATGCAACTGTTTGTGCAGGTAGACAGTTACTGAAGTCGATCTGTTGCTTCACAATTTATGAGCCCTCCTCTACCTTCTCCCAGCTGAAATAAACCACCATAGGATCACTGCTGCCCAGCTATTATTTGGGGAGTGGACCACTCTTAGCACAGCAGCGATGCTGATATGTTGGTGGCACAGATGCTGGAACAAGTGAACGAGGCACAGCAGAGGTGTCTACATTTTATTTATTTATTTTTGTTTGTTTTTCATTCATTACTACTGCTGTGTCTTTGCCACTGAACTCAAGTGTATTCTTCTGTTCCAAGTTTGTATATGTGACATTATTCACTGCACTTTTTAAACCATGTGTCTCCCAAGCTTAGCAAAAGCAGTCCTATTTACAGTGTATGTAATTAGCTACAGAACAAATGAAAAAGTTTTCAGATGCATTGTGACCTGACAAGGTAGTTTTTTCACTGCAGTTTGCACTTGGCCTATCACAGTATGTTCAAATTTAAAGCACATTTTCCATAAGACAATTAACAGCAATCTAAAGTTGCTTTTCCACTGCACAAAGTCCTAGATTGTTTTGCAGCAGAAAACTAGAACTGATTCTTCCCACCATTACAAAGTCTCCAATTTTATTGTTTTTGACATCTACTCAAAATTGGTACCAACATATGTCAACATACTCATCTAAAGTGTTCTCCTCTGTTTTTGGTCACACTTGCAGCTGAAGCCAACAACAATCCTCCAGGTGAGGATAAGTCACCAAGCATTATTACATGACCAATAACAGCACCTGAATGTCAGTTATTTGTGTAATGTGTCAATTGCTACTTTTCAGAATTACTACTTTGTAAAGAGTTTGTTAAGGTGACTGGCTACAAAGCACAGTAAGGTCACATAAGCTGGTTAGAAACACTTTCATAAGGCTATATGACACCTACACAAGCTTGCTGCGACTACTGACATAACTCCACACAACTGTTTATAAGTGCTTATTCCAATAGGAACCACCTGTCATAAGGGCTACTTTAGCTGACTTTAAACTAAATTGGCAAAAGTACCCTTTATATCACATGACACCTACTGGAATGACCATTTCTAAACATTTATGTAGAGTTATGTCAGTTGTTATGACAAGCTTATGTAGGTGGTGTGTAGCCTCATGAACAGTACCATACGGCAAATTGTTACTGAAAGACGTCATAATTGCTTCCACAGAAATGTTTTTGCTCTTTTTCTTGACTCATCAGGGAATAATATAAGCTTTGCTTGATTCTACATATTAACCCGTGGAACTGTAGATGTTTGTGTAAGTTTTTGAGAGCAGAACAGTGCAGTTGTGTCATTCCAGCCAATAAGTTAAGCTAAATAACAAGCAAGATGGCTAATTAGCCAAATTAGATGCTTTAGAGTGGAATAAAATGACCTTAAAGACAATTAAATCCATAATTGTGCTTATTATAAGTGTTCCCAATGTCTCTCAATAAGGGCAATGAACTAGAACTGTAGGTCTGAAGGTTCCTGTTTGAATCAGTTGTTTTTGAATGTGCAGTGGAAAACGGTCAAGCAGTACAGACAGTACACAGTATACACAGCCAAACCAAAATATGCTGACCACTGATATATGCTACTGTAACTAGCATTCCTCAGTCACTACACTACTTTATTTCTCATCCAACACAGTTTGGTGTCTTGATCCCCTCTAACAAGCATCCTTCTAACAAGCATCACTTCACTCATTGCTCATTACCCTGTCTCTTACATCACCCGCTGATGTCACTTCTGCTGGTCATAGACACTGCCAGCAGTGAGCTGCGGTCAGCTTGGTTTTCTTGGAATGGGAATTAATCGTAGTAATGAAACAGGGGCTGATCCTGGACCTGCTGTTAATGTCAGTCATGGCTGGCTGTCATTACTAATGAGTTATAGCAGGAATCACTCCTACCTCAGATCAATCACACAAATTGCGGTAGCCATTACTGACTAACACCCCCCACCCCCTCAACACAGCTCACCAACTTGTGTGCAGCCAGGGCAAAACACATCCTCAGATAGCCTTAGTGTCAAAGCAATGTCCCTCAAATCATAGATGTACCACAACAGAGGACCTAGCCTGTCCATGCTTCACCCACAGACACTTTTTGTAGTATTTTGAGGTTGGACAAGCTTAACAAGACAAAAATCAAGTCCAAGTGAATTAATTTATTCACCAGTTTCTAGTTCACTAGCTTCTGTTTCGTGGTGGCTTGAAGAGAACAGAAGAAAATCAGGGGCCAGATTCACAAAAAAATCTGACATTTCAACAAAAAAAAAACTTTTCAATTAAGTAAGAAAAATACCTGCCAATGTTTAGCATAAAACAACCATTTGCTACTCCAATATTTAGCTTCAGTCTCAGCATTCCAATTATTAAAGTGTCTTCCTTGATATGAAGAGTACGTTTGGTCTAAATAATGATTGTTTTCTATTTCAAACTATTGCAAATAGCACATATTGACAGTCCTTTGGCGCCAAAGGTGGTTTAAACACCTGAACATTTTGAGTGCGGACATCACAACAAAGGGAAAAAGGATTTTTCTCCAAGCTAGTTTTGCAGTTTTTTGCAGTTTCTCCAGTTTTGCAGATTTAGCAAAGAAAAAAAAGGAAGATCTAAGTTCTATGACAAACAAAACATGCTAATTTACTTAATTCTTTTACTCATCAGTATCTCATAAAAGTGAGTACACCCCTCACATTTCTGCAAATATTTTATTATATCTTTTCATGGGACAACACTATAGAAATGAAACTTGGATATAAATTAAAGTAGTTAGTGTACAGCTTGTATAGCAGTATAGATTTACTGTCCTCTGAAAATAACTCAACACACAGCCATTAATTTCTAAATAGCTGGCAACACAAATGAGTACACCTCACAGTGAACATGTCCAAATTGTGCCCAATTGTGTCGTTGTCCCTCCCTGGTGTCATGTGACTCACTAGAATTACAAGGTTCCAGATGTGAATGGGGAGCAGGGCTGTTAAATTTGGTGTTTTGGGTACAATTCGCTCATACTGGCCACTGGATATTCAACATGGCAAAAGAACTCTCTGAGGATGTGAGAATAGAATTGTTGCTCTTCATAAAGATGACCTAGACTATAAGAATATTGTTAACACCCTGAAAGTGAACTATAGCACGGTGGCCAAGGACATACAGTGGTTTTCCAGGACAGGTTCCACTCGGAACAGGCTGTTGATTCCACATGTTCAGCATCAAATCCAGAGGTTGGCTTCAAAAATAGATGCATGAGTGCTGCCAGCATTGCTGCAGAGGCTGAAGAAGTGGGAGGTCAGCCTGTCAGTGCTCAGACTATACGCCGCACAATGCATCAACTCAGTCTGCATAGCCGTTGTCCAAGAAGGAAGCCTCTTCTGAAGCTGACACACAAAAAAGCCCAGAAACAGTTTGCTGAAGACAAGCAGTCCAAAAATATGGATTACTGGAACCATGTCCTGTTTGGCTCAGATGGTGTCCAGCATGTGTGGTGGCGCCCTTAGTGAGGACTACCAAGACAAGTGTCCCCTGCCTACAGTCAAGCATGGTGGAGGTAGCATCACAGTCTGGAGCTGCATGAGCACTGCCAGCACTGGGGAGCTGCAGTTCACTATGGGAAACATGAATTCCAACATGTACTGTAACATTCTGAAGCAGCGCATGATCCCCTCCCTTTGGAAACTGCGCTGCATGGAAGTTTTCCAACATGATTCCAGTAGCAACCTGTGCAGTTCTGGTGAATTCCATGCCCAAGAGGCTTAAGGCAGTGCTAGATAATAATGGTGGTCGCACAAAACATTGACAATTTGAGCGCAATTTGGACATGTTTACATTTACATTTACAGCATTTAGCAGACGCTCTTATCCAGATCGACTTACAAGAAGTGCTTTGTCAATCTAGAGAAAGTATGTTTGCTAGTTACCAATAGCTTAGAGCAAAAGACAGTCCTGAGCTCAGATACTGCTAGAAACAAAATGTCACTGCAGACACCGAGAGAAAAAGAAACAGAGTTGAACGCAGAACTCTGTGCCATTCAATGCAATACAATAACAAACAATACAATACAATAAACTACAATACACAGTGAAGTACAATAAAAATAAGTGCAGCTTATATATCATGTGCAGCTTATATATACATGTTCACTGTGAGGTGTTGCCAACTATTTAGACATCAATGGATGTGTGCTGCATTATTTTCAGATGACAGTAAATCTATACTGCTATACAAGCTGCACACTGACTACTTTAAGTTATATCCAAGTTTCATTTCCATAGTGTTGTCCCATGAAAAGATATAATAAAATATTTGCAGAAATGTGAGGGGTGGATTCACTTTTGTGAAATACTGTACATTCAGAGACTTAGGCTTTGTCTCATTTAACTCATTAATATATGCCCCATAATAAAATAGATCAGCATGTGGAATTGGAGCTTTCCATGTGCTAACATGTTTTCTATCACTGTATAAAAGAATCTCCATGCACCCTTTAGTGTTGCACACACTGCAATGGTTTCTGAGTGAGTGTATTCAGATGTTCAAAATGCAATTTGCATTGTAATAGAAATGCTTAGTATTGATTTGTTTCATCAGATTAAAAGAATTTACAAACCATGTGCAAAATTTTGCGAGAAGTAAAAGATCTTTTTGCACTTGAAAACATTCTGCCTGTTTGTTAAATTCCAAATAAAGTGTCATGTCCTGTGTGTGTAGTGTGTGTTTTTGGGTTGTTTATTTGTGTTGAGACTGGTGACTAATGCTGAATTTACATTAGGCTGTTAGACAGTTGACACTAAACTGGATATTCCATTGTTTTCAATGAAGCAGCGCTGCAGGATACTGCAGTGGTCATTCCTTCAGGAGTTCAATTTTTCCAACACTTGCCATCAATCTCAGCAGAGGAATGAACCAGATGTTTATTTTTTGGGGAGCCAAGTCTACCAAACAGCTCACCACTGAAGGCCAGGTGCACCCAGTATTTTGCAATTACAAATACAGAGCATCCTCCTGCTTTTTTGTGCAGTTAATAAACAGCCCCACTGCTAATGCTTTCCCCTATTAATCATCCACTTTTGCCAGTAATACTGTCACCGTGGCAATGTTTTTATGGTTACTGCAATGAGTCACAGAACATGTTTTTTTTTCAAGGCTTATTTCAACATTTTTGTTTAGTCTTAAGAATAAAATGTGACTTTGTCAAATTGTTTACTTGGTAAACTTGGTTTTAAATAGTAGTTTGTAACAAAAACTTTAATAAAATTTTAATTAAAATATATACATTTCTGGTTTTGTTAAATCATATTTCTTACATATAAAGATAAATACAACAACAGCATTAAAAAATAACTATCAAAGGAGATATTAACATGCAGAAATGGTTGTTTTCAAGTCCTTCCACAAGCTAGGTGTCCTCAAATATTTAGTTAGACTTGTATAGAAATATGGACATCAAACACTACGCATAAAAGATAACTTCAAGTGTTTGGCCATTCCCGATTAGATCCAAGAAAGTAGTTCAACTGCACAAGCTCAAAGCACCTCTATTCATTATAGAAATAGTCTCAGTAGTCTGGGCAGTAACACTGACTGACAGGCTGAGAGCCAGCGCTGTAGAGATGCACGGGGCTTCATGTGAGGCAGGGAGAAATACCACTCACAAGTTCATCTAGGCCGGGTAATTGCCTTCCCCTGCAGCCGACTCTTCATTATTTCCAGCAACCTGCCTGCCATGATGGTGTGTGTTGCTGAGGTAATCGAAGGTCCAGAACCGCAATTAATAAGGGAAATGGGCAGTCGGCACTGATTAGAGAGAAACCACTGGGAAAAGTCTCCTGAGGCTTTGACGCTTGAGAGGACAGAAAAGCCATGGATGAGGAGACGCTCAGAATTTCCTCTGCAGGGGAGGTTTTTACAGTAGGTTAAGCTCAGTGTTCAGAAAACACAACCCATGCATTTTATTAGTATGGATTACGATTGATTCACTGGCAACCAGGCAAAGTTGAGATGCTTCGCACAGCAATCTCAGAAACCAAGATGTGGACAAAAACACAGACCATGGCAGGTGGTTACCTTGAAAAGCACAGATCACATGGCACAAAAACTGGGAACAAAACAACGCTGCAGGTCCCAATTACAAATACCACACCGGTAGTTGTGTAATAGGGTCACGCTATTAAAAATCTCAACAGGCCAGCACTGTTTTACCCTCTGGACACAATTAAAAAGGGGAACACCACAAAAGCACCTTGAATATGAGTGACAGAAACATGAAACAAAACAAAAGCAAATGGCCTACAGGCGAGGGAGGCTGGTTTAATGTACATTTTGAAAGAAAAAAAGGAAAAAAAAAACAAGCGGTGCTCTTTTGTTTGAGAAACTCATGTCAAAATCCACACAGAGCTTTAAAAAAAGAACACCATCTCAAAGAATTTCAGTATCTGACAATAAACCTCGGCTAGTTCACTTTTAGCACAAACCATACCAAACACCCTGAGAGTCACTTGGGAAAAAGCCAGACAATCAGCCTATGTTTATCTCATGCAATGATGATGCAAGGAAAGATTTGAGTGATGAATTCCTCTTCCTCTGTCCTTCTGCTTCCTCGTGTGCTTTTAAAGTGATATAAAATCTTTGCAATATGTTTGAGTCTGTCAGCATGGAATAACAATCAATCACTGATTAAAGCTAACACACAGGAGCCAGGAATAGTCCTGATGCAGAACATTAACCCTTAAAAGTCTCTGTTATGGCTAGCAATAAAAAAAGCATGATGTAATCAGATGCTAAACATGTCTCAGTCATTAAAACAAGTAGAGATAGTTGAATTGCCAAGTCTGAAGTTTCTTGTAAGATTGTAACTGCTTCTAAACTATCAACTGAGACTGTATTTGGACATCATCAAATAAAAAAAGTATTTTCACTGTCAAAGTACTATATTACTATATGTGAACTATATGTGTACTATATAACACTACATCTATGAATGTAATTGTCAATATTCTTCAAGGTGATATTTTGTCAATATCCTCACTGTGATATTTATATCCTCAAGGAGAACATGCAAACTCCACAAAGAAGGTACCCTGGTCACCCAGCTGTGGAATTGAACCCAGGCACTTCTTGCTGTGAGGTGACAGCACTACCCACTGTAAAAAATATCAGTCTACAAATTTCTCTACAATTAGGCATTTCACATCAAACCACACTGAGTGACTTTGTCTCCATCTCTGTGATTGAATTATACAATAAGTGAGAATATTATACAATAAGAATTTCCCTTTAATTATGCTTCTATTTAACTGATTAGCACAGCAAAATCATAGTAATAATAGATGTCTAAAAGCTTACTGTTTGATGCCCTTCAGCAGCGCTGATACAGACCTTATAGCTAGGCCCCAGCTGATGGATGGCGAAGATCTGTGCAGGGTTCAAAGCTTCACTGAACACATAGATGGCACCAAGCTGTCCGCAGAACACTCGGTTAGCGTCCGCTGTCTCAGACGAGCCGAGGAAACATTTGTCATAGCTCTGTGATAAGGAGACAGAGGAAAAGACAGAGAACAGGAGCAGGAGAAACAGATGGAGTTTTAATGGCACCTACACTGAAGCACAGGTACGTTGGTGGGTGTTATTTAAAGTTAAAAGCACTGAGATTTGGCAGAAGGCTGTACAGTAGACAGGAAACAAATGCAGCAAGCAAACATGGCAATCAGGAAGAGCTAGATTACAGACAGAATTAGGAAGTGAAGATGAGAGAGAGGAGTTCAGAAGTTTGTTGTCTAATGAGCAACTTTGAAAAACGATGCAAATGTTTGCAGAATCCGAAACTGACGTCATCAAGTTTTGAGCTAATTCAATTCAACCAATTAATAATGACTTACTGGATATATAAAGATTAACATTTTTTAAAAAAATTATTTATAATTGTATCTTTTCATTCTGAGAATGAGATTTGTTTGGAACACACTGCCTGTCAAATGTTTGGGGACACTTTTTAATTTGAATTTTCTCACGGTTACTGTTCAATTAAATATGTTTTCATTAAAACAAAACAGTTAAACCAACTAATTCTTCAAGTACAGCAGGCATATGAACCGATCACTCAGATAAATAGTGAGATTCATGTCAGATGGACATTTAGACCTGAGATTTCCATTTGTCTCGAAAGCTCCTCCAATGAGCAATTTTGATCTGAATTTGTGACTGGAAGAGGTACCACTCATTTACTATTCACTAAATTCAGTTTTCCTGATATAGGCCCCTCAACATATTTTGTTATTTGCTCTTATGCTCTTATGATAGATAGATAGATAGATAGATAGATAGGTGCTTTATTGGTTCTGACAGGTTTGGCAGCACTGAGGAGGTGGTCTTCTCAGTTTTAAGTGTGAAACATGCTATAAATGTCTTTTCAAGTGAAGACTCTGCCGTCATGCTGGTTCTACTTCATAATTTCCCTAAATTCATTTAATTAATTAGTCCAAGCAATGACCTTTCAATCTGCACATCATCTCATGAGATAGTAAGTTCTAAATATGTGGCTTAAAACTGTGCAACCTCTGAAAAAAAGCACCACTTGTAAGATTCTGTCATTATGTCAAAAGAAACAGACATATCTGGAAACAAGCTTTTAAATTATATATGACAAATAAATAACCACAGTTTATTACAGTTAGTAGCAGGTGGATGTAAAATGACCACAAACGCTAAAACAAACACACATCTGTTGAGTTTAGCTATGTGTTAATAAAACACTGAATAAACGATTAATGCTGCTAAATGTTTTAACCTTCCTAGTTTGACCCTTCGAAGGCCAGTTACTGAATTGGTGAAAATAATTAACTACATGAAATATTGTTATTAATCCTGATTAATTATTTGAACAGTGCTAGTGTAGATGTTTTAGGATTGCAGTTTTATAAAAACACAAGTTATAGATGCAATTTACCTGAAACTATGAAAGAAAAAAAATAAAAGAGTGATGGAACCAAATGATAAATTCTGCCAGTAGTTTCTTGTCTAAATTTCTGGTTCCATCCTGGGTAAAACTAATCCAGCTCAAACAGGGCCAAATGCAAACTCAATCAGCTAGATGAAAAGTCAAGCGTCCCCAAACTTTTGACAGGCAATGTATGTCACAAAAAAATTGAATCATGCATTCAGAACCCCCCTCACACATACCCCCACCATCCCCAACCGCCACCATGATGACAAACAAATCTTCAAATGAAATAAGTGTTTTGAAGCGCCAGTGGGCGCGAGGCAAGGACTGGTGCTGAAAAGGGAAAACAGAAATGAATGTGCTTTTGACAAAGTGTGGAGATAAAGCTCTGTATGTGCTGGAGTCTAATTTCACAGTGCGCTGACGATCAAACAGCAGTGGCAGGCAGCCCTGCAGCATCAAACATCAAAACAGCAGAGGGATGTGGGGGGGGGGGGGGGGGGGGGGGGGCGCATTGGTGTCTCTTACGTCGTTGGTGTTGACATGCCAGGCCATGTCGCCATACGACACCAGCTGACCGTTGACGTAGCAGCGAATCTCACTGTTTCTCCAGCGGTTGTAGATGTGCACGATGCTGATCATGTACCACTGCAGACAGAAAAGGAGAGGAACAATGGGAAGTAATGCTGGACAAGCTACTTAAACATGTAGCAACCAGATTTTTTACATTAAATTAGCTCAGCTAAATGAAAGCCATGTTTGTTGAGTTGAATCTAAAGTCATCAAATTCGGGACTCAAGTCAGACTCTTGTTCAGATATGAATCTTCACCTCTGCTATTACTTACAAAAAAGTAACAACAGTAGCTTATTGCACTAAAGGCTGATGACACTGAAGATGGTGTCTTTGACACTAAATGAAATTATAATGACCTCCTGGTCTAGCAAGGTGTTCTACAGTTGTAGAGTGAACATTTTTTTATTATTAAAGTTCAGCATATATTAAGCTTTTCACATTTTTTAAAGTGTCCACATCCTGAGCCTTTAAGACTGGTATATGTAAATGATCCCTGGTCTGATTGGATGTCCTGTATTGTGGCTCATTGAGAAAGCAGTCCAAATTAAAACATTAATTAATAACTTCAGTGTAAATGGGTGTAACTAAACTGCTGCAGACTAAATAGGTGGACATTTGTAAATGTAATGGATGGCATGGCATCACAAAACAAGGCATTCAAACCGGACTGCAGCTTAGCTTGGATATATTGACTGGTATAAACTGGGCAGTGAACAGAATGATTAGGAACTTTAACAATATTTACACGCTACAACAAACAATTTAATTTATAAAAGTGAGGAAAATTCAGTTTTCCTGATATAGGCCCCTTAACATATTTTGTCATTTGCTCTTATGCTACAAGTAAACTCGGAATTTAGAAGTTTGAGTTTGAAATTACACCATTTTCAACTTGAACGCCACTGATGCTATAAAGTGGTGAACAAGCATGAACGCCCATGAAAGCATTTTTAGCAACAAGCTAGCCAGCTAACACGGGTGATAAGTGACAGCTTTAATATTCTGGGTGTGTTCAACTTAGATAAATATAGATATTGAGAGACAAACAGATATAAACAGACAAACAGACAGACAGACAGACAGACAGACAGACAGACAGACAGACAGACAGATAGATAGACAGATAGATAGATAGATAGATAGATAGATAGATAGATAGATAGATAGACAGACAGAGAGATAGACAGATGCTTTATTGGTTCTGACAGGTTTGGCAGCACTGAGGAAGGTGGTCTTCTCAGTTTTAAGTGTGAAACATGCTATAAATGTCTTTTCAAGTGAAGACTCTGCCGTCATGCTGGTTCTAGTTCATTTTCCTTCCTCTAGTGGAAACACAAATTTCACCCAGAAAACTCCTTTAAAGGGCGGCCGTGAGCAGGCACAGAGTCTAAAGCACTAAAATTTGAATTGAGACATGAATAATAGATCAGACACTGGGCTGATGGAGAGAGGAGAGCTAAGTTTAAAAGCAAGGACACAGCTGTAGTGGGTACAGTACAATTTTGAAGAAGCTGAGCTCAGTGACGAAAAGGCTCCTAATGAGTTTTATAGGGGCTTCTTCAAAGGGTCAAAATGTATTTGTGCAGAAAGAGAAAATCTAGTGCATGTAGCAACATGAACATGAGATGTATTCTGCTATTTTATATACAGCCTGAGAGAGGACTGTCTTGTTAAAACATCGCATCCTAAAAAGGCAGAACATATCATAATATATTTTCAAAAATCTACATTGAAATTGTATACAACGTCTGTATGGGACAATTACGTTGCTTCCTAATTCTTTTTCTGGCCCAGTAAATTCACTTAAATTAAGTTACAAGTGTTCACGTGCCCAAAATATAAGGCAGCCAATCAGAACAGAGTTCATTTACATATATTACTCTTAAAGGCCCAGTAAAAAATAGTCTGTTTAATTCTAAGTACTCTTACTTTTGGTTGGAAAATGGTTGCGTAAAAATGAATTAAGAGTGTTAAAGGACAAATCAGGATATGGGCCTTTTAATGCATTTTGATCTTGTACACAGACATTCTTATGTGCCATAACAAATGTGCTAATCCTTTATCAAATCTTTAATCACTGCATCTAATCATTAAAGGAAAAAAGTTCCAGCTTTAATCGTACATAACGCTAGCCAAGTCAAATGGGCAAAGATAAACATAAAAGCAATTAAAAACCGAATACAAGCCCACATATATTCACTGAACCCAGTGGGTGGAAAAAAAGCTTCACACTCCTTTTAATCACTTATACTACCCTTAAAATAATTTCACCTGACACTAAATTCACTTTTAATCAGTCCACAGACCTCAAAGCGGATCTCATTGCTTCGGGCCATACATCAACATGCCCATTTAAATGTCTGTAAGGTAGCAGATGGGTACAGCATAAATCAAAGAGGCCTATATAAAAATGTAAATCTTTCTAAAGATGTCTGAAGCTGTTGGTTTTTAACATGACATGCGGAGAAACACTCAAGCATGATAAATGTCCCAGCAGTAACTTTTTGGTAGAACAACACATTCATCCAATTTTCACCTTTCCCTAAATATAGCTGATCAGCCAAAAAGAAAACTTCTTTAGTTTATTATATCTGTTATCTATAAAATTATAAAAGTAAATTGCCAAGCTAAATACAGTAGTTTTTACAGATAACAGTATCTCACAGAAACCTGTCACAGTTCCCCTGGTTATGACCTATCCCATTTTCCTTTCCTCCATTCCATCCTAGCTCAGCACTTTTGTCATCTCCTTAACCTGTTTCTTGTTTGTAGCTCCACCCAATGTTCATTGCATATAGTCGCCTTGTTTCTAAGCATTGTTGTTTTCTTGCTGTTCTTGCATTTTTCATTCACTGTGCTCTATCATTGTTTTACCCAAGAATACCCAAGAACTCTCTGTACTTGCCTGCTAATTGATTCTAGTTGTAAATCCAGACTTCAATAAACTTGCAATTGCATCCTGCTTTGTTATAAAATCACATAAGCAATTACTTAACAAGACAGCAGGGTTTGAGGCAAGTGTTTGATGATTAAGGTGTACAGTATGCACAGTGCTAATTGGTGTTCATTCATTATCTGTTATCTACATTAGTCTTATAACTCCACTGCAAAACCTACTTGGCTGAATGACTTGATCTGTGATTAGGGGGGAAAAGATATACATTTGATTTTTTGGTTTTAAATTAATTCAATCCATTTGGATTTTTTTATGGGAGTTCTCAGTATTCTCAGCTACCTACTCAGACACAGAACCAAAACAAATCAAAGAGCTTACTTTGCGAGGCTGGAAGTCGTACTTCACGCAGTGCTGGAAGCCTTTGCCTTTGGACTTGAGCGAAGTCACGATCAAGCAGCTCCCCACAAAATGAGCCGAGTAGCCAACACCTTTACTGGTGCGGAAGCTATCAAACAGACACAAGTATATATGTGAAATGCATCAACAACCCTTCATGAAATCTCAACAGATGAGCCATATCAGCCTGCGCAACATTACCTGTGAGAGCAACATTTGTAGAAGTCAATACAATTAGTTCGCTAATGATTTGCTAAGCCCTTAGGATAGGACACCCACACCTCTTCACTACATTGCCTGTGTGTGTTTAAATGATTCATTATGTTAGCTGCTGTTGGAATCCCCAGCTCCACATTTATAAATGCTAATATATTGAACTTTTAGCAAACACATTCAATCAGCACTGCTGGGGTGATTCATGCACCAAACATCTTGCTCCTTTCATCAGACATTCAGTCATGTATATATACATAATGATGATGTCAGGACAAAATCCTAAATCTCTATTTTTTTCAGTTAGTTAATAACTTGCAAGCTCTAGCTGCTCTTTATACTTTGAGAAAGCTACATCATTAATAGGCCAGAAGAAATGCTAGTTAAAGCAAAGATTCTAAATTTTGTGTAGGACTGGGGTCAGCAACTGCAGTAAAATAAAGCTTTGCTGGTCGTTCTAACAGTATTAACAATAGGTCGTCTTAAATGTTGCAGTTAATGTATAACTGCTAATTCACCCTTTATTCACCCTTTATTCACTCAGCATGCAGACTACTGGTTTAATAGCAACACATATAACAGGCTGGCCTAACTACTAGCTAAAGTAAAGGCAAAAAGAGAGATTTAAGATGAACATCAATAATTTGGAGATAAATTAACTCATTTGCATTCATAAGCACTCCAGCTGGTTTCCTGAAATGTTCAATCTGCAACGAGAAACTGCCAAACATTAAAAAGTCATGAAGCTGAGGTCAGCTTCTCATTCAAATGTTTTTGTTACAATTTAAATAGGGCCTGCTGCAGCAATTAAGGTGGAATGGAACCATTCTAACAAGAAGCTGGCGAATGAGAAACCGACTTCAGCTTTGTAAAAGTCGAATGTTGAGACACAAAATGTTCTGCTTGTGGAAAAGTTTCCTGCCAGAGGTGTGAGAAAAGTGATTATAGCTAAGCTAAAACATAAAGCAAAGTAAGTCTTTGTTTTCATTTATATTAAATGTGTTAGCCTACACTAGTACACACTAGTAGACATATATACAGCCAAGACGGTAAAATAGACATAAAATGTGGCTCAAATGTGGTTTGATTTTTGCTGAAAGGACAAAATACAGCTATAGCTCCTGCTATAGGACATGTGGAATATACAGCTCCTGCTATAGGATATGTCTTCCAAGGAGTCAAGTCAAGAGGCTTTCCTCCAGGAACATGGTGCAACATGGAACAAAAGAGTACAAAACGCAAACTTGCAGACATAAATGTGCAAACAAAAATTTAAACTAGAAACAATATAATAAATACGATAAATTAAACAGACATTAGACACAGTAAACAAACAGGGCAGTGCAACATCGACACACCACTCAAGGAATGGAAGTGAATTATGTACTACTTACACCATATTTTCATTGGTATAATGTTGATTTTGCACTGTAGCCTTAAACATGGAGTTGGAACATTTCTATGAGCCTGTGTGTGTAATATTAATATGTGAGGACGTATGACATGCTCTGAAAAACACCCACAAAATCTGACCGGACGCATCAGATTTTTAAATGATTATTTCATGCTTTATAGGGGGCTTGCAGCAGCACACAGACGTCATATTGTAGCGTATTCCACTTTTCTCCTGAATTAGCAATGCTGCTTCTTTCAGTGTTAATAAAAATCTTCCATAGTGCAGCTATAACTTACACTGAAAGAGACTGAATCTCAGCTGTGCTGTGGTTTGCACTGCAGAAAGTGACAAACTGCCTGCCATGCAGGGGATTTTTTGAAGGACAGTATGAGAGAGTTGTACTGTAGTTGGCATAGGCAGACATTAGATGGCTGTTTTTGGCACTGAATCTGGCTCTGACTTCTTTGGCTTAAAGCCTCTCATGAGAGCTCTCGGCAGATCCCACAGCCCAGCTATGTTAACAACAGAAAGGACCTTCTTCATCATTAAACTGTAATCATTACTTCACTTCTAGAGTGACAAATCAGACCCCCTGTTTTCCCCTTATGCCGAATATAGTCAATTAGCCAAGACTCACTTCAGCTTTGGACACACCACACAACTTTTAAAGTCCTAACAGATCATCAAAAGACTGAGTATCTCCCACCACCTGACTGGCCTTTTTTGGGCGATTGAAATATAGAGGATCACACATTACTTAACCTTTAATTTATTGCCGAATCAAACCGAACAGAACTAATCATAGTGCTTAAAATTTCATTAAATTAAAAAGTTCATTAGTGCCTTTTCACCATTGTGAACCATTATGAACCATCATTTGATACTAATCACATTCAGGATACTGGAATATAAATGTAAAATTATTCTGGTTACTTTCAATACATTTTCAAATTAATTTTATTAATACATGAACATACAGTGATTTTTGTATGGTACAGTTCTAGGTATATTTCCCTGTACATATTAAAATATGTACTGTAAGATAAAATATAAAAATATTTGGTTAATATGACAATATACTCATATACTATATATGAAATGCATATTCATTTTTGGAATGTATTTCAATATGGACTGCAATGTATTTGAAATGCATTTCAAAAATATATAAATATATGCACATATAATTTATTTCCATATGGGGAGCCAGACTGAGAATCTGAGCTAAGGTAAATAGTCTAACCCCAACTTTAATATATAGTTTGCTTCTTTAGTTTTGCACTGGAGCTACAAGATAATGTATCTAAAGGCACAGATCATTCTTAACTATTTAACAACTTAATTATTCTTTACTATTAAAAGTTAATTGTTTGAGGCAAGTCAAATTGACACAGTAAAAGTTTCCATTGCTTGTTACCTGCATCAGATTCGTATCTCAAGTGCAAATCTAAAAAAGCAAACTTCAGACACCAAACATGTCTTGGCTGATGGACTATGTGTAGGGCATGGGTAAAATTGTGGATGAACTACTGCTTTAAGTTTGAGGTGCAATGAAACAGCATCTACTGAACCATCAAAACAACATGAGGGTCTTTGTGTCCTGTGACTCAAGCATCACTACAGTACACACAGAAAAATATTGTCTTATACGGTGAGGTAAATGAAGACCTTTGCAATAGCTGACAGTATTGGTGTCTTTAATCCTCTGCCCTTTCCCAGGACAGACTCAGAGGAAATCAACATGGATCAGATGCTGATACCAGCCAAGATAGGGCTACTCCTGTCCTCTGGCTACAGAATAGCCAATGTCTCAAACTGAAAGGTAGCTTAGAGCTTCAGATATCTATACTAAATATATACAATATTTGAAACTGTTAAACATCCACTTATAGACATCAACTTTGCATTGTGAAATTTCTTAGGAACTCATTTAGAGATTTTTCTAATTCTGGTCTGGGGCCTGAGGGTTGGCTGAAAGCTATGAGGGCTGAGAGAGGGGCCTAAAACAAGATTTGCATGGTACATCACCCTGGACCTTTCATAGGTAGAGCTAAGCCTGTATGGTGCCTGAATACAAATGATATAAACACTAAAACACAGTCAGGATATGTGTGGTTATGTATAAACTTTATATACACAATGTTAGAGAAGAAAGATGAGATTCTTTAGCCATAAATATGTAACTCCTTGTGAAATGGATGCATCTAAGAGCAACAAGAGCTCAGCCACAAAGCAGCAGACCATGCAAACTCACAGAGTGGGGTTGCTAAGTGTTGAAGCGCATAGAGCACAAAAAAATCACCTATGCTCTGTTACATCATTCACTATAAAGTTCTAAACTCAAAGCAAAATCAGCACAAGGCCTTTGCATCTGTAATGAAATGGGTTTTCATGGCTGAGCTGCCAGATATAAGCATAAGATCACCATTCACTGTGCCAAGCATTGGCTGGATTGGTGTAAAGCACGTCGCCACTGTACTCTGGGGCAGTAGAAACATGTTCTCTGGAGTGATGAATCACCCTTCACTATCTGGCAGTCTGATAGATGAATTTGGGATGAATCTGGGCAGAATTCAACCTACCAGAATGCTATATGCCAACAGTAAAGTTTGGTGGAGGAGGGATAACAGTCTGGGGTTGTTTGTCAGGGTTTGGGTTCAGAGTTCATTGTAGATTAATGCAATAAGCTAGGAGAGGCCATTAGTTACTGTAATTTTACCACAGGGAAGGTCACAGTAAGGCACAGCTTAAAGTGGCTTATCAAACAGCAGACAACATAAAGTACGACAAAATACACATAACGTTGACTATGTAGGAATTTAAATACTGGCTCCTGCCCCACAACAGTGCATAACACAGCTTAAAAATAGCCGTTTGGAATTCAGTCACATCCGTACTTGACAAACTGCACTATTTGGCTACAAAAAATAGAATTTCAAAGTGTACACACTATTTAGGGAGCCAGGGTCTGATGCTACTTCTGGCACATCTGACAAGACTTTCATATTATAGTTGTACAGTGAGTCTCATCATGAGTGCTTTAATTTGAGCATGTGATATTAATGATGGATTTGTTTAGCTTGTTAACCTGTTAGTTCTAGTTAAGAAAGTCCATCAGTTTAAAAAAAATCAGGTTCTTACTTTATCAGTACATTTAGTGGCTTGTGCAAGCAGCATTAGAGTCAAATGTTGTTCAATTATCAGCACAAGGATTTTTAATGACGTGGTGCAGTAATACAGAGTTCATTTATTGTGAGGTGGCCCTAGGTGTGTGTATATCGTGTATTTCACAACAGCTTTGAGTATGGCTCAGCCAATCACATTTCAGGACCAGAACTATACATTTTATAAATACATAAATACATCTACATCCCCCTTCATTTATTTCATTTCTGGTCAGTCATTACATACAAGTTCTTCATTTTTCAGGAGATATTTCTGAGGAGACTGGATCCACATTACTTTATTACTTGCATATGGAAGTGGAAAATCAAAATAAAATAAGTGAATATAAAAAAAGGTTAAAAAATGTTCAAAAACTGTCCCTATTAGATTAACAATACTTTTACTGTTTAGAGAGAGGAGACAGTTATATGTTTGTTTAAGATCTGAAAAATCCACAGATGTTTTCATCCATGAGTAGCTGACAAGAAGCTCTTACTGAGAAAAGAAATAAACCAAAAAAATAAAAAATATGTAAAGCAATTGGCCTGACACTTTTTTAATCACTTGTACCTTAAACTGGAAATTAAATAAATGAAGCACGGTCTCGGACTCTTGCACAGTACAGTACATCTTCAGCCCACGTCCAGAATGGGTGACACATAATGATGACAAAGACTTTCCTTTTGTTTCATCTTCTTTGTACTCTTTCATTTCCCCAATTTCAAATGTCTGCCTAGCCCTTCGGTCCCTGCCACCATCCGTTCCCACCACACACACATACACTCATACGCACACGTCTGTCTACACTAAGGCTTTACTCCATGTATCCTGGGACCGCTGCAGATAAACACAGTGCTTCCAGGCTATTGATCTCAGCTTTAATTAGCCACAAGTCTCCACATAAAGCACATCTTCTGTGCTCCAGACATTAAAAGCCCAAATTAAAACCTCTCTCCCCCTGCGGAGATCCGCCTCTGATTCCGGAATGTACCGCCCACCCCAGGTTCACATTTGTATCATACAATCAGCAAAATCTGACCTAATTCTCATTCATGCTAGCATAATCCGCCACATCATCACAAAACAAAATCCCTTAACAAAGCTCATTCTGCACATGATGGAACAGGCAGGACATCAGGACATCAACAACCAAAAAAACCAAGCCATCCAGCATAATCTTCTTAAAGACACCAGCTGCTGATGGTTATTCCAACCTGCAAGGCTCATTCCTTAATTGTCAAGCAGATGTGTGATGGTGATTAACTCACCAGTATAGATAGGGTTTGTCCTTGTCTACGTTGATGTTGTTGAGGGGATCCATGCGGAACCAGGTGTTGAGACTGAAGCCATTCTGATAAGGCCACTTGGCAATGGGAGGTAAAGCAATCGCCTGGCAAAAAAAGAGCTCAGAAGATTCTTATCATTGCAGAGAGTGTAGGCACATGTTTTGTGTTTGTGCTCACCATGCCATGTTTTTTTTTATGTCTATTTCATTTAAACCCGAGCACTTTGAGAAGCAATATATTAAATAAGAGATGCAGTAAGTCAATAACCAACTAAATAAGTAAAAAGTAGAAGGAAAAATCGAGTTACTGGCAACAGTGCTTGGATCCCTAACTATAACCAAAAGTGTGGCAATGTGCGGGGTCCAAACACCCCTCCAAAAGTCATCCTCATTTTTATGATTTTTACTACTGTTGCACCTCTCTATTGCTCTATACTTACCAGATATTTCAGTTTAAACACAATGCAGAGGGCAAGTACAGTCATATGCAAAAGTGCAAAATGTCCCTTCTGTTGAATTTCTATGTGGAAATAAGTTAAAACATCCTCTACAAAGAACGTTTCTCAACAAATTTGTTAAAATTACTGATCATTTGCAAAATGTAACATGCTTAAAAAATAAAATATAAAATGTGCGCTGTGAAAAAGCCCACATTTTATACTGTAGTTTTCTCTCAATGCATTAAACCCTTTGATGGCCAGGGCCTGCAGGCAATAGCCATACTTCAGCCAGTCTGCACTGAAGTTTCTATTGCTACTTAATAAACTGAAATTTGACTAGGGATATTCAAACTGTTGAACACACCTATTTAGAGATATTACAATTTGATCTGTCATAAGATTGAGCATTCTAGCACCTCTTGGAGGCTGACTCAGACCATGTTTTACTTCTATGGATAGATGGAGCTTAATAATTCTTAAGGTCTTTTCTTTGATTCAGAAAAAGCAAGAATATAACGTCTTTGCCTTCCATATCTATATGATTGTTTTAGCAAAAAATGTATTGTATTATTATTATTAATAATAATAATAATAAATTAGTAATAGTAATAATAAGAAGAAGAAGAAGAAGAAGAAGAAGAAGAAAAGAAGAAAAAGCAGAGGAAAAAAAAGATGACAAAAACAACAGTGGTTATTATTGTTATTATTATTATTATTATTATTATTATTCATTTAAGCACATATTACTGAAACCCTATTGTTTTTCTTAACCCCCATTCTTCATCCTCCTTCTTTTACTATTTCTTTGATTATTCTTCCTATTACTACTAACGACACTCATCAGATTAAAAGCACAGCAATTGCTACAAAAATAAATGAGTTTATGTAGATACAGTAACAGTAAATGTAGATAAAACAATACATTCATGATTAGAAAACTGGATTATTTGAATGGACTGAACACTCACAGCAGCACTCCGGCCGGGGAAGTTGAAGAAAGCGTCCGGCCCATGTCTCTGTGGCATCTGATTCAGCACAGCCAGCAGCTTTACTGCATGCTTGGGCTAAGATTAAACAGCCATGTAAATGATTTTTACATGTCAAACATTTTACCACACACTGGATTTCATTTACACTTGTCATACTTCAGCTTTTAAGGTCAAATACCTCAATATAGATTAAAATAATTAGGGTATGACATATCACACTCTATGTTAGTGTATAGGTTCTTTCATAAGATAACATAAGAGGTGCAATAACACAACAATAGACCATGACACTGTGGTGTTTTTAATGTACAACAAATTGAATTTACTCTCAGGCCAAGTATTTAAATATATGTTCACATTAATCAAATCATTCCTGACTGTTACACAGTACACCCTCCACTACTAACAATGTAGGTTCTGATGAGGTGTACTCCACTCTGTTCAGAAAATGAGAGCTATTGTAGCAGCATCTTCACTCTGGCAACTACCAGCATCAATACTGCGTCAATAGCTCTCACTCTAGCCAGCAGTAAGTCGATATCTTGGGAGGTTCCAGTCATTCTGAAGCTGATTGCTCTGGTGGCCTGCGAGAGTATCACTGACTGACTGACCGCAGGGTAGAGTGAGGGACAGCGAAGCCCTGAACTGTGGGGGTCCAGGGGCTGCCACTGGCTTACCCACAATCCTCCTTCTCCTCTCAGCATGCTGAAGAGCAGCTTCAGCTCCTTCACTGTGATACTATAACTGGCAAGCACTCCTAGCATGTCCACCAGCAGATCTAACAGAGAGAGAGAGAAAGAGAGAGAGCAAGAGAGAGAGAGAGAGAGAGGTCTGTAGTGATTGTTCTGCAAATATTCAAATTTACACAATCGGTCAATCAGCCCACACGTCTGTTGTCCAAAGTTTACTTGAGTTATTGAAATTAAATACTCTATCACATTTGCACAGTGATGAAACTTTCAGCAAAAATATCTATCAGATAGAAAACTTGTTAATTCAATGCAATGCAAAGCTTTCTGATAAGGACCATCACTTTCGGCAATCCTAATGCAAATCTAAGCTAGTTTTTATTGATTAGTGCCGTGTAATGTCTTCATTTTATGCTTGTAGGGAGCGTGTTCGAGATCAAGCATGGGGCGAATACTTCAGAAAGAACTCACACCACTGAGGGTAAGAAATGACACGCAGTGAAAATATGCAGACAGAGCAGGCAAGAGAACATCAATTACAGGAAAAAGGAGGGCATCAGTTTTCGTCATTCATAATCGGAAAGGAAAATTTAATATTCCTCTAAACTGCCATTCATTCTCATTATGGAACAGACTGCAACTAATGAGATTTTTCCCTCAATCTCTCTCTCTCTTTCCTCAGCCTACTAATTTTGCTGTGGAGGAGATATCAACTTAATCCATATTTCCTTTCTCCCCTCTCTCTCTCTCTCTCTCTCTCTTTCTCTCTCTCTGCATGTGTGTTCGAAGGCTACGTAAATCTACAGCTTTATTTGCATCCTCTCCTGCTGTTCAGAGCAGCTTTAAATGTGTTATCTCTGACCTTATATCCAGAACGGTCAAGTTCCTTGTTCCATTTATTATGCCACGTGGCTCTAAAGCTCAGATTACAGTCTGGAGAGAGAAAAAAGTGCAGTGGAATCAGTATCAGCTTCTCCTCAACTCCAACTGAATTATCCTGAAGATTAAGACACTTGAATCTGCTTTCTTTGGGAATTAAATCTATGTTTGGCTTTTTTCACTGATAATAATGGTAAAAACATAAATCTGATGTCCTTTATGTGGTTAATATAGATAGAATTACTGTTTATTGTTTGTTTGTTTGCCATGAGTAGAGTTGCATTAATGCTAGCCTTGTTTGGCTGTGTTTGTACATCAGTGTCTAGGCTAGCAGTCAGAACTGGTTGACATAACAGAGATTGTTTGCATGACATATTTGTGCATGCTGGGTATTGTAGTGAGAGAACACTGATGAATGAAAACATGAAAACAAAAGAAAAAATGGTGAATTCTATCAAATGGATGAGGCTGAGGGAGAGTCATGTCTTGTGCCTTTAATTAAAGATCAAACTAATACTAGCAATTAAACTAAACCTATTATACTGAATGCACTAAATGCTTCTTTCTGGGTTGGTGCCTGACTGTGTACTTATACATCTGAAAATGGAGTCGCTCTGTTCCCTTCTAGTGAGCACTGTACTTTTACATTTGTATTTTCAGTAAACCTAAATTGAACAATAATTATATAAACGTGTTACTGCCTAAAAATGATCTGTAACTTATGAAAAAAGTTTCAGGCTCATGTTTTTTCTCAAGAAATATCAAATATCACATATCATCAATATGTATTAAACCTTTCACATCAGTTTCATGTGAAAATCGGATGCATTCTGCCCATTATGTCCAATACTATCGATAAGCATGCATTTATTTATGGGATCATGACCTCAGATGGAAGTTAGATGTTGAATTCTGCAAAGAAACTGCTAGAAACACAGCAGCAGACTTTTGAAAGAACACTTTACCAAAAAGTAAATGGCAGTCATGGAATGGCCTATTTTAAATAAATCCCACTTGGTTTTGACATTTTGTTTCCCAACACAATAAACACAAATGCATTTTTAAGTATTAGACAAATGTCCAAGCTTTTTGGGGCCATGGCCTGTATTTGAGGGTGGACCATACAAAATGTGGGAAAAAAATTGAGGCTGATTATAAATTCCACTCAGTTTACTAAAGTTTGAAAAACTAATAGTGGTTTTACATGGACTCAAGTGTAAAACTGTGTTAGTGTCTCAAAAGAATGTTGTTTGGAGGCTTCTTTTAACAACAGGAGGAGCCATAGCAACTACATGGATAACAAGCTGAAATAGCATTTAACAGCAAATCAGATTATCTTAACTCATATAAGCATATATGCAAAACATTCCTCTATGCTACCGCAATATGCAAATGCAGTACAACGCTGTTGTTGGAACAAAACTTTGTATCTCCAAAACAGGAGAAGGAAAACACCTAGTTTACTTTTAGTGTAAGTCAATGGAACCAACATTTTTTCCAAGTCATTTTGGGTCATCTCTTTTGGTCCATTCTTCATGAAATTCACACACAATGTGAAGAGCAACCATCTTTTTAAAAACTGAAAAATGACAAAAACTGCAGACACAAGGTTTTGTTCCGACAGCAGCGACATGTTATTGTTTCCCACATTCTACAGTAGAAATACAACCCTTTAAAATGTTTTGGTGGGGAAAACAATACATTAATACCACTAGCACACTAGCAGTTATTGGTGGTCCTGTGTGCAGTCTGTGCTCCTCAGAACAGCCTTAGTAAATAGAACTGTGCATTTTGGTTGCAGTAGGTCAGTCAAGAGAATGTCTGAGTTGAGTTGCAAGTCAGTTAACATGCGACTCAAGTGTGACTCAGTCTGAGTCATTAATTCGAGTCCCCATCTCTGCCATCCACAGTCTTGACCCTCAGTACATTCCTCATTTCTACAGCCCTGCATGTACACTTAAGTCCTCTGATGCTGGTCTGCTCATGGTGCCTGGTTTCAGATTGTCCTCAGTGGGTGGCAGAGCGTTCAGTGTAATAGCTCCCTCTCTGAGGAACTCTCTCTCTTAAAGCTTCAACGATTTCACTCTTATTTCAGCTGAACTCAAAAACTATTTACTCAGTGCTATTTCTTTCTACACTCTCCTGCTGAAAAGTCTGGTGTTTTTCCTCCACTGTATGTTTAGGTCTCCCATCTGCATTGTCATGTCTCTTATGTTGTCACTTGCTGCTCTGTTTAATCTTGATTCTCATTCTGTTCTTATTTTGGATGGATTTGTTGTGTTCACAGATTTTGTAAAGTATGTTTGATACACTGTGGAAAAGATTTGTTGCTTAAAGTTTATAAAGTAACTATGCTGACTGCCATAATGTTTTGGGTTTGTTAAATTACTAATACAGTCATCATTGTAAGCCAGGGGTTGCCAACTATTTTAACAGCATGGACTGATCTGCAGCCCACAACAGTTGTTGTGTGGGGTGGGGGAGTGGGTGTGATATGATGCCTATGATTAGCCTAAGAATGCCTACCACACAATCACAGCCCACTAACGTCCCTATTTTGTACATGACATTATCATTGTAAGTAGCAAATAATACATTGAAACTAAACCAGAATGAGCTGCTACACACACACACTTAAAAAATATGTTTCTCCAAGGGTTTTTTTAGTAAAGAAAATGGTTCTATATAGAACCAAAAAACTTGCAAAGAACACTTTACATCAGAAGTCATGAACAGGCGGACCACGGTCCGAGTCTGGACACAGACGCTGTCCCTTGCAGACCTGAACCTATAGCCGATAAACTATGGATAGTCCTTTAATTTCGATAGGTAGTCCCACTTCATTCGGCGTAACTTTTCTAGACTTCATGGTACGGCTTTAGTGGCCCGGGAAACTCACAGACCAATCACATTCGTTGTAAATATCACATGTGACGCTACTCAACCATTAAGATCTGTGCATTAAGATGAGCACTGAGTTTCGAGTGCGTGACGCACACACAGGGCAGGGATGAAGCGAAAAAACAGCAGTCAGAGAAGAAAGTGAGTCAGAGAGGTAAGTTATTTCACTTTGCACGCTCTAAAAAGAGAAAACAGACAATAAATGTTGAAATATTACTGAATTGTAATTTATTAGATTTGACCTTCAGTTGTAGACTATGATGTTGATATACCTATTAGGCTACTTCAATTTACAATATAAGTTAGACATTATGATGTTCCGGACCTTCGCTTCAGGATATTTTCTCTAACTGGACCTTGCTGAATTTTCATTAAAGACCCCCACTTTACATGATCGATTTATTACTACAAGCCTGACGCGGTAACAACAGAACCTTTTTGGTGCTATACAGACCCCTGCACAAAAAAGTTCTATACAGAACCATTTACAGCATATTCCCCATTAATCTGAAAAACCCTTTCATCAAGGAAAGAACCCTTTAATCATGGAAAGTGTTCTTTGAGTGTTCATGGTTCTATATAAAACCATTTTCTTTCCTACAGAACCTTTGATGAACCATTTTTCAAGTGTGCAGGTTGCCCACAAACAAGGCTACCTCAATAAACATGTAATAGTTTGAGTGTATCATTTTGTTCCAGCTGCATTTCAGAAATGTGCTGTGTGCTACTGGAGGACAAATCAGCAAACATTGACACCAAACATGTCCAATATTCGTTTAGTTGCTGTATATTTGGCTCTCCGGTTGATTATCGCTTGGATGTCTAGCTCCTTTGGGCAGATCTACCTTTCATCCAGTATTTTCTGTAACATGTGGATCATGTTTTTGATTAGTATGTTTTTTTATATCTTTGAATTGCTTTCATTCTTGCCTTTGCTGAGTTTGCAGCCACAATAAAATGTGTATTAATATTTTCATCACTTAAATTTACCTTCAGCTGAAAGCTGCTAGCAGCATCCTACACACTTGTATGAGGCCATACAGATACGCGCTGTACACTTATTTAAAATCTCATAAAATTTGATTTGAATAATTAAACCTGAAATAAAAACACTTTAACAATAATATTAATTACATTAATGATAATAATGAAATCTTTTTAGCATTAAGGCTACTAACTCCCAAGTTCACTGCCACATTGCAGCCCAGTATCAAGTGACTCACAGCCCAGCGTTGGTCCATGGCCTAGTGGTTGGGAACCTCTGATTTAAACCACCTATGAGTCAAGAAAAGCCTGAAATTTGAAATGACATTTCAACCTAAAACTAGCATTTAATGTTGTGTTATGTTACATAACAGTCTGTAATCCAGCATTGCATCCCTGAGCCTCATAGGTTTGACAGAATTCATTGTTATGTTTTTTTTTCTCACTACAAAACCCAGCGTGCATTTCATAAATACACTAGACAGTTACTGGGAACTCTTCTCCTCCACTTCACTCCTATAATCCTGACTGCTAGCATAGTCTACAGAAGCTAATAAATACAGAAGTGATATTTAGTTTCCCATTAGTATCTGGCTTCATTCTGCGTTAGCCAGCTTACAGGAAAAAGAAAAAAAAGTACTTTTAACAGCCCACCCTCCAGTACCAACCCTAAAATGTTTGCAATTTCTCCCACCTTCAAGACACATCATTGGAAGAGATGTTTCCTAGTCTTTAAACCAAATAATCTTGCTCTAGAGACTATTGTTCACCACTGTAAGAGGCGGGTAGGCATGTTTACAGATGATTAATGCAATCATTGTATTTTTCATTTTGGTTCAGAGTATCCCTGTAGCCTCTTACTCATTGGAACCACCGGTGGTTGCAAAACGCACTTCGTCATATTCTTCACAACTTTCATATTTCATAAGCTACATTTAAAAAAGTGGGTGTCATATGAGGCTGTACCTGTCTTCCTTTCAGTCAAATACAACCCCAATTCCAATGAAGTTGGATCGTTGTGTAAAACAGAAATATAAACAGAATACGATGATTTGCAAATCCTTTTCAACCTATATTCAATTGAAAATACTACAAAGACAAGATATTTAATTTTCAAACGGATAAACTTTATTGTTTTTGCAAATATTCACTCATTTTGAATTTGATGCCTGCAACACGTTCCAAAAAGATTTTTGGCTTTGAGCAGTAAATTGTAAGCATATAGCGATATGTATATGATCATAACACATTTTCTGTTAATATGAGGGGAGCTTTCACAAAATAAATAAAGAAATAAAATAGAAATGTGCATTTATTTCATGCGGTTACTGAATAATTTGCCTAACGATTTGGTCATGTAAATTCAGATGGACAAACCAAAATATATCCTGGAGAATAAGAGGTTAAGAGGTTAAATAAAACATGAGTGTGAAATAAATAAACTCAAAATGAGCAAGTCCACCGCCTAACAACAAACTGGGCCACGTCATTTGCATATCCCAGGGTGGCTCTATGCTGCTTGGGTATTCTAACACTCACCTGCGATCATGTCGTCAACAGAGCTCATCTTGAGCAGCACCAGCTGGATGAGCCCCACCTCCGTGCTGGTCTGCAGGTTGCGCACGCTCTTGCGCAGGATGGCCGTGAACATGCTCCAGATTTCCGCCTGGCACGTCACCTGGCAGTGCTCCAGCAGATCCACCATGCACACGATGCTCTCCGCATCCTGGATGATGAAGTTCGTCTCCAGGTCAAACTCGCCGCCCACCAACTGCAGGGGACAGCAGAAGATTGGACCGGTCAGTTATTGGCACACCAAGAAATAGCTAAAAATATCCTATGTGGATCTTTCAGGCAGGGAAATAATCTTCTATATCAGACAGAAATTAGGCTGAATTTTCTACTGCGCTTTCCTTCATAACAATCATGATTAGCATAGCTGTAAACAGTAACCAATGATTTTGTTCTCGTACTTCATCAAGTATGAAATTGACCGCTTCGGGTCTTGCCTTGCGCACAGCATAGCCTTGAGCCTTCTTCACTTGAGGCCAGCAAAGCACGCATGTGGAAAATAGGCTGCAAAATCTTGCAGTAACATTAGCATGATAAACAGACTATGGCCTTACAGGAACTGGCAGCTCGGAGGCTGGTGACGTGGCGGAATTCTTGAGTGTTATTATTCCACCAAGGGAGCTGCAGAAGGATGCGAATCAACTCTTATTGTCGCTCAGCTGCTGTAAATTAGGCTGACTCTCAGCCTGATTGTTTGGGGCCCTCTGATATGACTGACAGAACCCCTTCCACTGTACTCATCTCTCACAATGGAACAGCTGATAGGCGTCACGACAAACGTTCTGTCTTTCTCGCCTTTCATCTGACAGGCAATTTGCATGCCGGCGCAGAGCAGTGTCTGCAAACTGAGTGAAACAGGAGGATGAAAGACAGAAGAAGATGGGAGATTTACTGATAGTGCGTCAGCATGGAAGCAAACCGCCAGTTTTATGATCTGTGAAAACATCCTTCTGTCAGTTTAGCTGTTTAGCTGCTGACAAATTTTCTAGAACGTGCAGCAATTAATGGTTGAGAATAACTCAAATAAAGAGCGATGGAAACAAAGGATGGGAACAGTTCCGTAAAAACGACTACAACTATAGATGTCCAAACAAAACTTTGTATCTACAAATTTGTAGTTTAAGTGGAAGGAAAAACATGAACTTTATATAGAACCATTTATATAGATCAATTCACCAGGAAAAATGAAGTGCTGTTAGTGTTTATAAACAGCAAAAATGGAAATAAGATTTCGTGCCATCACTGACAACAAGTAAATTTCTGCGCAAAAGTGGGAGAGCAACATTCAGAAAGCAACTAAGTAGGTTGGCAACTAAGTTTGTCCATTGGTCAGGAAGATCAGATGTAAAATAATCCAGAAAAATTAAGAAAAAAAATAGAAAAATAACATTTTCAAAATTGGAGTTCAAAAAAAAAAACAACAACCCTGTTTCCATCAGATATCTAGAACTCTTTTCTTCGACTGAGAGAAGAAAATCAAGCTCCACTCTTGGTTCAGATCTGAAACAAACCACAGGTGTTTCTGTCCATCCTTCCGATGTGAGAAGACAACTTAATGCTATGAGTTAGAAAGGATGTGTAGCTGTTAAGAAGCCCTTACTGTGAAAAGGAAAGAGACAAAAAAGAAGAAAACTTGAGTCCCAGTGTCCCAACTTCAACATCACTGAATTTGTTTGGGATTACTTGAATCACAAGAAGCAAAAAATGCAACCCACTTCTAAGACTGAACTGTGGAGAGGTGGAAAAATTTTCCGCTGTCTTTTTTCCCACTAATGCTGAAAAATAAATAACTTGTACTTAATGGCTATTTTGCATAGTACGGTATATGTATCTAAGATGTTAATATGCCCTGTGGATGATAATATCCCATCAAAATAGAAATGTTTCCTGATAGGATAAAGGTGGTCAGACCCTTCCTTCAAAGGCTCATGGTCCCAGCCTTGATCCACCCTGCCCTGCACATTTTGGAGTATTCCTGCTCAGCAAGGGCTTGTTAATGGGCTGCTTTGTTAGGTCAGGTCTGTTAGAAGCAGTAGAAACACTAAAACATGTATGGTGGGGCGTAATCCAGGACTACGGTTGAGAACCACTGATCTAAAGGAAAGGCTCCTGCAATCGGTGCCAAATAATGAACCCTTGATCATGTAGTTCACCTGTCTGTAAACATCTGCAATGATTGTTTCTCTATGCATTTTGTCACATTTCGAAACATATGTCCATATAAACCACTTTTAATTGCTTTTTTTATACATATGCCATGGACTTCTGCTAAACAGTCCAAACCCGGCAAACAGCTGACCATCACATCAGTCAGTATAGCACAATGTCCATGAAAAGTCTTGAGACTTTATTTCAATTTTAATACAATTTTATTGTGTAATGTTTTGAGTTGTCAGAATTTTAAAAACATAAATAAATGCATAAAATCAATATCAGTATCAAAACTATCAGTATCAGTATATTTTATTGTATTGCACTGTGTATTGTAGTTTATTGTATTGTATTGCATTGAACGGCAAAGAGTTCTGTGTTCAACTCTTTTCTCTGGGTATCTACACTGACTTTGTTTCTAGCAGTACCTGAGCTCAGTCTTTTTCTCTAACGTATTGGTAACTAGCAAAGATACTTTCTCTAGATAGACAAAGTGCTTCTTATGAGTCGCTCTGTATAAGAGTGTCTGCTAAATACTGTAAATGTAAATGTAAGTATCAGTGACAAAAACGCTTACCTCTCTCAGGTCCTAATATATACAGTCATATATAAAATTCTGAATATCCCTGGTCAAGCTACACGACTTGTTGCTTTTTTAAGTAAAACTTTTTAGCACAAATTTAATATTAACATTTCCTCTACAGAGATATGTGGAATATAATAGCTAGCAAATCAACAAAACATGGAATTTGAGCAGGGGTATTTAAATTTTTCCATCAACTGCACATGGCTGCTTGTTGAAGAATGGAAAAGGCCCAAAAGGGGAATCATATAAGTGGATCATCTATCTTCTATACAAGAGCTGAATGAACATGTGTTATTTAAGCAAGACAATAAACTAAAGTCTGGCTTTGACGCCAGCCTGAATTAATCATTATGACGTAAAACTGCTCTGCATCTGTCTGGCCTGTTTCACACCCACGCAGACCTATAATCAGCCTGAAAACTACAGAGAAAATGTTTCCTTTTATTGGGAGAACTTATTTGAGCCAAAGGCTGAACACATGAAACTTTTGTTCTCTAAAAATAACTAATAATTGTCTAGAAATGTTCTACAGTGCCTGCATAAGCTACTGAGTCACTGTATGTCTCATGCACTACCGCCATTACAATTCAACTTGACACTGGCAAAAAGGGGGCAAGCTGTTCATGGTCTTTTTCTGGAACAGCATCACCACAGTACCACTTAGTTTCTACATTAGGCAGGGTGTGGCTTGCCATTGGTAGTCTTACAACATAAACCCATTCACATGCTGTCCTCAGTGGACAATGAGAACAGAACTAAAGACCTAGCAACATTTTCCAGCTCTATTCCTGTAGTCAACCTGCTAGAGCCTGGCTGATATCCAGAGCCAACAAAGGTTAAGGTTCCACAGATTTATTGGCATTGGTGAAAATCTTTGTGATTCAGAAAATGCAACATTTGTAAGGATGTTAATGGTTATACGGTTTTATGCTAGTCTTTACAGTGACTGCCACCAGTAGTTGACTTTCAAAAGGCCCATTTCATGGAAAACTGAATTTTCCACAGCTCAGTTTGAAGTAGTATATGAACACTGTTAACTGTTTATATATATATATATATATATATATATATATACCATTCACTTTCATGTCCAACAGTCCAAATATGGAAACTGAGCTACAAAAACACTCAATTTTCAATTCACCGTTCTTGTGATGTAAAATAAGAGTTCACCTTTACCTACACCAGTGAAAACAGCTCCAACCCACCAAGGGGTGGACTCTACAATGGGTTTCTCAAACACTGGGCTGTGGACCATATTTGGGCTTTGAAGACCCTTCTGGTGGTCCTTTGGCCAATACTGAGGAGGAAAAAGTGGTCTTATTACATTGTATTAAAAAGCAATAAAAAAAAAAAAGATTTTAAACTGTGTGTGACTTTAATACGACGCATGATGTGGTCCAAAAACTCCTGCCAAATCCATTCCATACAGCAGCAAATGCAAACCATATTTTAATCTGTTCTTCCTTCTCCATACTTAGTAATGCTACACATTTCCATTTTAATAAAAAATATTAAATGTTGCTGCTATTCTAAGTGATAAAGAGAGGTTTTGAAATGGTCATGTTAAAATAAATGATGACTGTTTTTGGCACATAAAACCACACAAACACTCTAATTAGAGCTTGGGTGCGGCTCCAGGTTTTCATTCCAATTAAACAGAAGCACATCTGATTCCAGTTGGTTAATCAGTTGGTTTTAGTATCCAAACAGTAGATATGACACACATACATACACACACACACACATATATATATCTCACTGCTGTCGGAAGAAAACCTTCCCAAGTTTCTGACAGAATTTTAAAATACCTATTGACTTTTATATTGTGTGTAAATTTCATGAAGACTGGACCACAAGAAACAGCTCAAAATGACCTGGGGAAAATATCTGGTTCCATTGAATTAAAGTCAATGTTATCTCCTTCTCCTGTAAAGTTACCATTTTGGAAGCATGAGGTTTTCTTCCGACAACGATATACAGCGATAAACACTATATTGCCAAAAGTATTCGCTCGTCTGCCTTCACACGGATATGAAATTGAGGGAGATCCCATTCTTAATCCATAGTGTTTAATATGATGTCAGCCCACCCTTTGCAGCTATAACAGCGTCAACTCTTCTGGGCTTTCCACAAGGGTTAGGAGTGTGTTTATGGGAATTTTTGTCCATTCCTCCAGAAGCACATTTGTGAGGTCAGACACTGATGTTGGACGAGAAGGCCTGGCTCACAGTCTCCGCTCTAATTCATCCCAAAGGTGTTCTATTGGGTTGAGGTCAGGCCAGTCACGTTCTTCCTCACCAAACTCGCTCATCCATGTCTTTATGGACCTTACTTTGTGCACTAGTGCGCATTCATGTTGGAACAGGAAGGGGCTGTCCCCAAACTGTTCCCACAAAGTTGGGAGCATGAAATTGTCCAAAATCTCTCAGTCTGCTGAAGATTTAAGAGTTCCTTTTACTGGAACTAAGAGGCCAAACCCAACTCCTGAAAAACAACTCCACACCATAATCCCACCTCCACCAAACTTTACACTTGGCACAATGCAGTCGGACAAGTACCACTCTCCTGGCAACCGCGAGACTCATCCATCGGATTGCCAGACGGAGAAGTGTGATTCGTCACTCCAGAGAACACGTCTCCACTGGTCAAGAGAAAACCTGAATTCAATTATTTCAATGAGTGAGTGAATACTTTTGGAAACATAGTGTGTGTACATATATAAATATATATGTGTATAAAATAAAAAAAAGGCTTGGAGGATGGAACGACTTGACTCAAGAAAGGAGTTCACCATGGAGTGCTGCTCAGTGAGTGAGGCAGCTCTCTGCACTGGTACCTCAAGATGCCTCTTTCTAAAGTGCCATCTTTCTGACCTCACCATTGAACTGCGAACCAGCCCAAAGAGGGCAAATAACATCACTGTCATTAATGCAGTACTTCACAATTTGGTAATCGACTGGGCCTTCCTTTGTATCCCACCTAGTTTCCCTCTGGAGTCTTAAACACAGGTCATCTTTAGCTTCTCTGAACAATACATTCTGAAAAAGCCTAATCAAGAATTCAACGATTGACACTTCCTCTAGTTGAGCATGATACCCCAGTAAGCAATATAGCATTAAATTAAAACACACAAAGTAATTTCACAAAACATCAGAATGGAATGTAAATGTAGGGCTAGGTATGGAGTGAACAGACTATCTAAACTGAACATGAACTTCAGTTACAATAATCTTGCCTTAAATCTCAGTTAAATCACATCTTTAGCAGGTTTAAGATGACTCATCACTGTAAATCATCACACTACAATAATTCAATAAACTTTCGATTAAAAGCTCATTTGAAATCTAATTTGTTATCTATTATGAATGCAGAGAGTTCAACCCAAAGCTAATTGCTTGGTAGTAAAATTCTGGGTGTTGCTGTTTATTTTTCAGTACAAGTGCAGTGAAGTGCAACAGTGAATCACAAAAGCCTGAGAGAACCTGCTTCATCTTATGCAACACAGAGTCGTACTGGAACTGTTCAGTCAGGAAATTGGATTTTCAGAATGAAAAAAAATCTTCATTGAGTAAACACGTGTGTTCATTTAGATAGCAAGCATTCCTCAAAACTCAAAATAATATTTACCAGAATTTTACATTAATAGCTTTTACAAAAGCCCAAACTTACTGTGCAAAAGTCAGTGACCACCCTTCATTTATTTATTTTCAAGTAAAAGGGTCATTAAGTTCTTAATTTCTCAGGAGATATTTTAGAGCAGATTAGATATTATGGAATTTGCTATGGGCCTCACACTGCTTGGGGAGCTGAGGGAGTGCGACCAGGCAAAGTGGCTCTTGGAGCGCAACATACTCCTGGTTACAAAGGACAATGTTGTGACGGTTGTTGTTGCTGCTGTTGTGTGGTTTGCATTCTAGTTATTAGTGTTTACTCTCCGTCTGTGTCATGTTCTCCCAGGCTACCCCCTTTAAGTGTTTTGTGTTGGGGGCAGTGGGCTAGGCGGTTCTTACACTGTAAAAAATGGCTCATCAGATCTACTTAAAAATGACTTCAACCTAAATAAATACTTTGATTGAGCAATTGTTTCAATCAATGTAGTTTTTTAAGAGTTCAATTGTTTGTTACAACATGAAGTAAATTTTTTAAGTAGATTTGATGAGCCACTTTTTGTTCGCTGTTGTCACAAGAAATCCTCATATCTCCATTTTTGTCGTTTTTCAGTTTTTGACATTTGAAAATACCTGTTACCCTTTACATTGTATGTAATTTCATGATGAATGGACTAAAATAAACGGCCCAAAATTACTTGGGAAAACGGTCTGGTTCCATTGATTTACATTAAAAGTGAAGTAGTTTTTTTTCCCTCTCCTGTTACCATTTTGGAGAAAATATTTTATTATATCTTTTCATGGGGCAACACTATAGAAATGAAACTCGGATATAACTTATTTCAGAGGACAGTAAATCTATATAGTTATACATGCTGTACACTGACTCTTTTAAGTTATATGCAAGTTTAATTTCTATAGTGTGGTCCCATGAATAGATATAATATTAGCAGAATTGTGAGGGGTGGACTCACTTTTTTGTAAAATACTATATATATATATATATATATATATATATATATATACATATATATATATATATATATATATATATGTGCGTGTGTGTGTGTGTGTGTGTATGGATCGATAGACAGACAGATAGATAGTTGGATAGATAGAGAGAGAGATAAAATGGAATGCCTAACAACTGTGCAGACCACCTAAATTGTTCCCATCAGATAAACAGCACTTAAGGCTTTCATCTTTGAGACAGAGGAGAAAAGCTCCACTCTTAGAAATGGACTGGCTACCCCAGTGTCCAAACCTCAGTATCATTGAATGTGCCTGGGATTACTCAGATCATGAGAAGCAGAAAAGGCAAATCAACTGACTGAACTTTGTGGGTTTGGAAAATATCCCTGCAGTTTTCTTTGAAGCAAGTTAACTGGCTGTGAAATGTTCCTGCCTTTTCCCTCACACTGAGAAATTATAACTTTAACTTGACTTTAACTGGAAATTCAGCAAATGAAGGCTGGTCTCTGACTTCTGCACAGTATTGTACATTTTATTGTTTTATTTACCTATAAAGTATATTGTGATCTTGTCTACTACCAAGTGTTTTTTACATTTCAGTGAAACTGACTTCATCCATTAGTTTGTTTATTTATTTGCCTTTGTATTTGGTGTGGTGTTGATGATGCTGTCTGCAAAGCACGTTAAATGCTTGTGTTAAAAATAATGCATTATTATTGTTGTTGTTGTTGTTGTTGTTATTATTATTGGTGGTGTCATTGTTATTATTATTGTTGTTGTTGGTGGTGGTGGTGGTGGTGGTATTGTTATTTAGCCATAACAATTTTATTGTTTTTCAACAGAAATGATACATTTTAATTGCTTAAAACAGCAGAAGGACCAAACCATTCCAAACTTTCATCATTTTAAAGTCAGAATGTGTGCTGTCAGCAACAGTTGTGCTGTAGCAGTATGAGCAGTTGGAACAAGGGGATGGAGTTAGCCTCTTCATTACCAGCATTCAGAAGTAGACTTCCATGCGCAGACGTAATGAGCTTAACTGCATGCTTAGGTCCAGGGAGCAATTTGCAGCCATTGTATTAGGCGAGGTGAATGGAGAAGCAAAATCAAAGAGTAATCACTTGAGGTGTGCAAAAGCTGGTAATACAAGGAGCTATAATCTTTCTATTTCACTGTTAACTCACTAGATTACTGCTGCTCTACTGCAGTGCTCCAAACACTCCCCAATGGCCCTTTGAGTTACTGAGAACTTTGGAGACAAACAAGTGAGAGCTGTTAAATCAGTCCCTTTATTCTTCTAATCCTCAAATGACTGACTGACTAACTGACTGCAGCTGAAAGATGAATGATGATGTGATGAATTCCTTAACGACCGTTTCTATCTACACATTTCTCACAAACTGGCAATCACAAAAAATATTGTTGCTGTTATTCAAATTTATCTTATTATTATTATTATTATTATTAGGGGTGTAATGATGTACATATTTTCAGGCTAAGTTCCAAGTTAAGTTAGGTTAAGCGACCCTTATAAGTCTCACAACGGGGAAATTTCACTTAACCCATCTGTGCACTGAAACACCACATACACACTAGTGAGACACACATTAGAGGGCAGTGAGCACACTTGCCCAGAGAAGGGGGCAGCCCTATCTGCAGCACCCAGGGAGCAGTTGGGGGTTAGGTATCTTTGCTCAAGGGCACTTCAGTTATGTACTGTCAGCTCATGCACTGTCATTATTATTGCATTATTAATATTATTATAGATGGTATTGTTATTTAACCATAACAATTTTATCTCAGGGGATCAAACCAGCTACCTTCTGGTCACAGGGCTGGTTCCCTAACCTCCAGCCCCTGACTGCCCCCCCAAAAAAACCCTGTGCATTAGGATTGGCCTGGATTCAGACCCGGGTCTCCTGTGTGGCAGGTGAGAATTCTACCATTGAATCACTAATGCAAGGAGAAGTGTTCATGGTAGTTGTAGTCCGTCAAGTAATTTGAACACTATGGCACCAATCTACCTGCTGTGCCTTTGCAATCTGTAGCCTTTGTCCTTTTTTGTAATAAGACACAATAAAAACACTGAACATTGCCTTTATGTAATAAACTATGTCGCTTGCCATTTTTATATGTGGTTTGTAAGCTCCTGCTTGTGTGGGTTCCCTCTTTTTCAGTCATCTGAGTGTTAACAGTGCCCCTTTGTGGGATATCGAAATTACTGTGGAGGAAATTAATTATTTGTACATTTCACAAAATGAATATTACTTGGGATTAATATTTACCATTAATAGTTATTCTACTGTTTTTCTAAATCTCAGTACTATGAAATCCTAAAACTCTTCTAGCACCAGTGCTACCTATTCAATTTACATACAGCCCTGTTATGTGTTAAAATGTGTTGATTTTATAAATCTTTTAGCTGAGAAAAACAGAACATTTATTTAAAAACTAAAGCTTGCAAAGCAGCATGTCCTTGTGCAAAATATTGACATAGTTTTGAAGTATTTGTACATAGTACATAGTATTAAAAAGATTGATACCTTAAATGACAACAATAGCAATAACAGTACTACTATTAATAATTACAATTCACACTTTTATTCACAAGAAAAAATGCCTTTCCTACCAAAATCACCCAAAGATCCTACACTGCAGCATCTCATGGATTTCATATACTCTCAGAGCTCTGAGGCTCCTCAAACAAAATAGCAAATTGATGTTGACTCACATCGATAGCATTAACTGTGACTTCCTGTGTGGCTCTGGATGGACCGAAAAAAGCAGCAGACCAGTGAGAAGAGTGAGTGCCTGAGGAGCTCGGTCTACTGCTTCAAATCTCACTAACAGCGCAGAATGCAGAAGCCTGGCAACACAGAGATATGAGCACAACCGCTCAATCAAAAGCAGCACTATCTGCTGATCTGGCACTCGCTGTGCAAATGCACTGAGGTAATTAAACATTATGGTCAGACATTTATGATTCAACATTTGCTTTTGATGGGGCTTTGCTTAAGTAACAGCACTTTTCCACGAGCGTATAAAAGACCATAATTGAGTGTCAGACTTGAGACGGCGAATTATTTCAGTATTCACTCGGCAAATGTTTCATTTGTGAAAGTGGAACAGCGCTGAAAAATGAATTGATGCTCAGCTAAAGAGATTTTTATGCTTTTCTGGAGACAGACGAAAACATCAGTATTATTGCAAGTGCATTTCAGAGATCTGCAGCCTTGTACAAACAAACTTTTCTCAAGACAATAATAAAGTAAAGCACAAGTGCTTATTCAGTGAAACTGAAAAGTGAAGTCCTTGCTGATTCAGATGTGGAAAAGGGAGCGCAGAGGTCTCTACAGCACAACTTAAAAACCTCATCTAAGCCTATAAGATTATTTACTGCATTTTAACAAGCAACATTTCATTTTGGTGTAAGACATAATATACTGAATATGTTCACCAATGGTACGGTGGGAATTATAGGTGAGCAATATGCTACCATTGTCAACAAAGTACAGCAGTCAGCATAGGAACTACATTTAAATAAATGAATAGCTGGACAGATGTAACCTCATCAAGCTATTTTAGTCATTTATTTTTACCAGTTGTTGGATTTTTCCTCCTGTGCCTTCTGAAATATTTTTGTTTAGGAAGTGGGCAATAATATAATATCATAATTAAATAACATCATATAAGTTTTTATAATACACAATATGTCACACTATGTATTTTTTCGAACACCTGATAATTCTGAAAAGACAAAGAGGCACCACATTTAAAAAATATGAACTCAAAAATGATGAATGCAATGATTTCTATTCAACATTTCATGTATAGTTCCGCATTACGTCCAATAAAACAGAACTAGTTATGTTCTCTTTATTATCAAATATGCCATTGTGAAGTCATAGTTCATCACATTAATGATAAATACTGTCATATTGCCCAGCCCTAATAAATATTTATTCTTTGTTTCAAATATTGAAATTATCTCCAATTGGCCTGACTGCATGGCTTTGGACTATGAAGGATCTGGAGAGATTCTTCATTGAGGGGTAGTCTCATATTCCTAAATCTATATCCTCTAATTTTAAAAACCAAGGTGAAGTCGTATTCCTCCTATATTAACAAAGGAGGATTGAGCAAAGGATTAAACACAGGTGCACCAATAATTGTGACATTTTGTTAATGAACAAATAATTTAAGGTGTTTTTTTACATCTTGAAATGCATTTCCTTCAATTTGTGCTCAAATTTGCTTAATTCTTCATACCTTTTTTCCCATCTTCACCAAGAGTGACTATAATTACAGAGCTGACTGTAGGTACATTGTTAAGAAATTGTTCATGGTGCAGTCTACTGCTGCTGTAAATCTCCAAAATGACATTACAGGAGAAGCAAAAAACATTTTACTTTTAATGGAAGTCAATGGAACCAGAATTTTTTCAAGTCATTTTGGGCGATTTCTTTTGGTCTGTTCATCAAGAAATTTACGCACGATGAAAAAGACCACAGGCATTTTCAAAAACGGAAAAATCAAGGTTTTATTTTGACAGCACCGGTATGCTCCTGTGCATGTAAAGAGAGCATCATTGAACTAGTCTTTTATTCAACTCCTGTAAATCTCTCAGTTATGTGCTGGTTTTTAGAAGGCTACTGCGTATATCTAAAGTTTTTGCGAATAAACAGAAAAAAAAACTGTTCATGACCTGGCATGATGTGTCATGTTAACTCCTGAATGAACTTCTGCTGGTAGACGGAGACATTACAAGAACACAAGCTGAAAATGTATCTGACTTTCAGTGAACAATTGGTCTTTTTCAGCAGCGGCTCGTGAGAACACAATATGTTCCACACTCTCTGGTCTTCAAACATGAGAAAGTCCAAAGCAACATCAAACTGCAGTGTTTTCTTTCATTTCAGTTAAATTCCTCTCACACGTCTGCTGATAACAAAAAGGGAAAACACAAAAAGAGAAAACACTCATTTTTAGTTGTGGGCTTATCTTGAAAAGGCTAATACTGCCCCCCCCTCCTTCTTATTTTTCCACCTACAAAGGCAGCCATGATGCTTCTTTCATATCAGACTAGAAACAGGTGCTCATATACTTATAATGACAGTCTTTCAGAAATGCAGTTTGACAAAAGGTGGTAATGTTTCCAGCTACTTTGCCCACAATGGGAAAAAAACTGTGAATTTATCTCTCAAAAGTTGCCACGTAAAAGCAATAAAACACAAAACTTCCATCACAATCTTACATTCAGCAACAACATAGGTGTTTGGGGGAAAAAGCAAAACCTTGAAAGTGCTTTTGATATCTTTTTTGACTCATATGATAAGAGATGTCAGCCTAAGGAAACTATAATGCATCTGTTTTGCCTGTGGCAGATAAATCAAACCCGGTAAAATGCATCCAAATGTAATCTTCTGCCTACAAATAAGACAAAACAAAACATTTTTTATAAAGAGAACTAGTGAAAAACTAGAAAAATAAGAGGTAATTAACAAACCAAAGCAGAAAGTATTCTGGGTAGCCCCACCCCCTGTGCCACAATGTCCATATTATATAATGTTTGAGTTTAAAAAATGTCAAAGAAAGATTTTTACTGTGTACATTACATAGCATGACATATGAAAAGACAAGTTCACATGTGGGTTGGAATAGTAAATAAAAGGGCTATATCCGCATTGTAGATTGTATTGTGATCCCGGGTTTCTCTACAATGGACCATTTCACATCAAACCACTCAGAATACCTTCTCAACAAATGAACTACTTCTCAACATCTTAATTAGGCAGAAATTTTGAAAATTCATTTTAAATTTTATTAGCTAAATCAGGTGTGCTAAATGAAGGAAAGCATGAAAATTAACATAGACGGGGGTCCTCAGGACTGGGATTGCGAATCCCTCTCTTAAGTAATGATCCTTTTATTAACCCTTTAGTAGTGCTGTCATTTATATTCCCCTCTGCTCTACATCTCCAATAATAAACAGTAGAAAAAGCAAACCACAGATAAATTCCCTGTAGTTGCAAACTTATGCATGATTCTGATTCTAATTCTGGTTGTAAAACCAAAGATTCACAGAAAAGCAATAAACCCTCAATCACTTCTTGTCAATTTGCTTCATTTACAACAACTCCCAAAGTAATTGTCAGTTTCGGCTTCAGTTTCCTGGAACAGTGGCACTTTTCTACAAACAAACAGATAAAGTCGAAGTCAAAGTTGAGCAGCCTTCTTTCTTCTGAACAGCAAACAGTCAAAGGGCCAAACTTGCCTTTCAGCTCAGGCAGACCAAAAGTTCCTAGTGTACCGTCTTATGTGTAGTAACATCACACTGTGCTCATCTGAGCATAACCCCAGTGGGAGATTAGATAAGACAAAGTCACTCAACTGAGAAAATGACAGGGGAGTTATCAAACCCAGCACACTGGCAACAAATAGAAATGATTATGTGACACAAAATAGCCAAGATTAAAGTGCTTTTTCAGTCCAGTGGCATCTCTAAGGGACTGCTTGTAGATAGGCCTGGAGCCGAGCACAATAAATGCAAGGGAAGGAAGAATGCTTAGGTCCTGCGTCAGATGAAGCTGCTGTATTTTTGCATGGACCTGTTAAAAGGGATTTCTGCTGATTTTTAACAGAGGTGGCAACAGGTCATTAAACTGCAAATAACAACCCAGTCTCAAGCCTTCACACTTAAGTTCCAAAGTCAAATCCCAAGTCAAGATAGTCCAGTCACGACTCAAGTCCTGAGTCAATACAGGTGAGTCACAAGCCAAGTCCAGAGTCAACAACTTTGAGTCCTAAACAAGTCAGTCTGCTTTCTTCAGCTAATCTAAGGCCATAACATTGAATAGCATAACATTAGCCTTTTAATGACAGCACATTAGCAGTGTATGGCTGTACATTATGTACATTTATATAATTTTTTTCCCTTCCAAATAAATTACAAAATCTCTGGGACACAGATAACCTTGACATACCACACTATATAGACAAAAAGTAGTGCACACCATATGAAAAGAACTACTAGGCTTAATTTAAAAAAAACAACAACTTTATATTTGAAGATAGTTTTGGTGATTTTTGAGAACTTTTGCACATAGAATTAAAATAAAACCCGAGGTCAGCCAACTAAGAATAACCAATAGTTTGAACTGAATTTTGACAACAACAGATATGAAAATGACTGAGCTGAACAAAGTTTACAGAAAACACAGCAAAATGATGGTGAATGTACGAAGCTGAAGTTGACTTCTTTACTTCAGCTTCTTATTTGAATTTCCTGTTCCACCTTAAATGGTGCAGCAGTTACTTCACAACCCCTCAATGCTGCACCATTTAAGGTGGAATGGCAAATTCTAATATGAAGCTGCGCTTGTTTTACCTGCAGAAGCTGTTAAAATCAGTGAGGTAGAGAGCTGTGTTTCTTTTGACCTGCTACCATGAGGAGAATGGTCATTTTGCCTTGTAAGTTTCTCCAGCAGGACTGGAGTTAAAGTGCTGAGCATGATGCTGTTGACGCTTCACGTGTTTCCAGCTTATGAAGGCGAACATGAGCTCTAATGCTTCTCTTGTCTCCCGAAATAAAGTAAACCGAGTATAAGCTTAGTAACAGGCATTTGTTGACTTTGCTGTTTATTAAATTTCTGACAGGCAACGAATCCATTCACATGAAAAATAATTCACTGTGTAAAGTCCCATCTGCATCAGAGGCCTCCCCATGTTTCTTCCTCTTTGAGTCTCAAGCCTTTCCGAGTCATGATACTCAAGTCAGAGTCAGAGCCTGAGTCACTGGTGTTGAAGTCAAAGTCGAGTCCCAAGTCTTTCTTGAGTTGAGTCTAAAGTCATCAAATTCGTGACTCAAGTTGGACACGTAAACAAAGTGGTTTGATGTGAAATGCTCCATTCTAGAGAAGCTTACAGTCAGGACTGTTCACAGTGGCAGTGAACATCGAAATGATTAATGGCTTTAAAAGCTCCCTCTCAGAAAGTTCTTATATAAAATGGCTATGAATACATTGATCCCTGAAACAGTTTTGTGATAAGGTTTTAGCTTAAAAAGGTATTTTAAAAAAAACATTACATGCAGGGTGCCCTGAGATGGACTGGCAACCTGTCCAGGGTGTTTCCTGCTTTCTGCCCAATGACACTGGGATAGGCGCCAGCACCCCCCCCCCTAACCCAGAAGGATAAGTGGTTTAGAAATATGTGTGTGTGTGTGTGTGTGTGTGTGTGTGTGTGTGTGTGTGTGTGTGTGTGTGTGTGTGTGTGTGTGTGTGTGTGTGTGTGTGCAAGCAACGTGTTGCAGGGCAATCCAGTCCCCAAAGAAAACTTATTATTTTCAGATTTACTACTATTTTCCATTATCAACATTACATATAAAAGCTTGGAAGATGCATTTAGGTCCACTGCTTGTTCTAGATTGTAATTAAAATGGCTTTAAGTGCCTTGTAGACATTATGACTCCTGGTTCCCATCACCAACACTCCAAAGAAACTTGAGTTGCTTTCCCTACAAAGAAATTCTAAATAACTGTTTTCATGTCGAAACTTTAATATTAGTGGAATTCCCCTTTTTTCTCTTTAAACTTAACAATTGTCCACATTCTAAGACGTATTATTTAATAACTAGATGGTTGTTATCATCATGTTTCAGCAGTGAGGAACGGAAGTCTGGACTTACTAGGGGATTAGTCCACATCCTTAGGAGTTCCTTTTGGCCCCAAACCTCAACGCTTACCTTCCTCACTATCTGGGGTTGAGAGACTGGTTGCCATGGCTACAGGTGGCACAGATTGAACCATGGACATTTCTTGGGGAAAAATAAATAGAGTCTATGTCCTATTTACAGATAGCAAAGGAGAACGAGGGAAACAAGCAGCCACAGAGGTCTCGAGAGGGGAGGAACAGGTGTCGTATCTTCTCTATTATCTATAAATATGTGAAGTAGGATGCAAAGTAGTGTTCCTGCGCTCGGCAGGAACGGTGATGAAAGAGCAGGTCCAGATGCAGCTGTCTCGAAGAGGTTTGAGGCGTGCTCGGTGTCTTTGGAGACTCATATGTTTCTCAGTTGAAATGGAACAACTCCCTGAGCTGCAAACCAGGCCTGAAACGAAGACAGGGTGAGTAAACCATCCGAGGACTAGAATTGATTTTCTGATTCGCTTTCTCAGAGGGAAGCTCGTAGAAACGAAATAGAGTAGCAAATGGGCTGTTTGAGGCTTTTGAGGTCATGCTTCAAAATAATACAGTGTCATGTTTAGAGGATTAGAAGATAAAACAGCGAAAAACTGTGGTGACTTATAAAGGAGCAGTCAATGTGAAGACGCTGTCCAAAACTCAACACAGACACACAGCGTGAGGTAGCAAATCTAAACAAGGATCCAAATCTTTTTATATTAGTTATCTGCTCCTACCAGGTCTGATTACATATGGTAACACTTTCTATGAATGTCATGTTTGTAAGCATCTATAAATACGTTCATAACATGTTAAAATACATTCATAAGGTATCATAAACATGGCTATAAATATTTAAGAAAATGTATTACACATCGTAGCCATTCTTATTATGCATTGTTAACATAATGTATTATAAATACTGTTCATCACAAATTATAAGAGCTCATAAGTCGTATTTGTCTTCTCTAAGTAAAGTGAAGCATCCATCCATCCATCCATCCATTATCTTCCGCTTCTCCGGGGTTCGGGTCGCGGGGGCAGCATCCTAAGCAATGAAGCCCAGACCTCCCTTTCCCCAGCCACTTCCACCAGCTCTCCAAGGGGGATTCCGAGGCGCTCCCAGGCCAGCTGGGCGATATAGTCGCGCCAACGTGTCCTGGGTCTTCCCCGGGGTCTCCTCCCAGGTGGACTTGCCTGTGACACCTCCCGAGGGAGGCGTCCAGGAGGCATCCTAACCAGATGCCCGAACCACCTCAGCTGGCTCCTCTCGACGTGAAGAAGCAGCGGCTCTACTCCGAGTCCCTCCCGGATGACTGAACTTCTCACCCTATCTCTAAGGGAGAGTCCAGACACCCTGCGGAGGAAACTCATTTCGGCCGCTTGTATTCGCGATCTTATTCTTTCGGTCATTACCCAAAGCTCATGACCATAGGTGAGGGTGGGAACGTAGATCGACCAGTAAATCGAGAGCCTTGCCTTATGGCTCAGCTCTTTCTTTACCACAACAGACCGGTAAAGAGCCCGCATCACTGCTGACCCAGCACCAATCCGCCTGTCAATCTCCCGCTCCCTTGTACCATCACTCGTGAACAAGACCCCGAGATACTTGAACTCCTCCACTTGAGGCAAGAGCCTATCCCCGACCCAGAGAGGGCTCTCCACCCTTTTCCGCCTGAGAACCATGGTCTCGGATTTGGAGGTACTGATTCTCATTCCGGCCGCTTCACACTCGGCTGCAAACCAATCCAGCGAAAGCTGAAGTTCGCGGCCTGATGTCCCCAATAGGACCACATCATCTGCAAACAGCAGCGATGTGACCCTGAGGTCACCAAACTGGACACCCTCCATCCCCTGACTGCGCCTAGAAATTCTATCCATAAAAATTATGAATAGAATCGGTGACAAAGGGCAGCCCTGACGGAGTCCAACTCTCACTGGGAACAAGTCTGACTTACTGCCGGCCATGCGAACCAAACTCCTGCTTTGTTTGTACAGGGCCTGAATGGCTCGTAGCAAAGAGCCATGTACCCCGTACTCCCGAAGCACCTCCCACAGAATACTCCGGGGAACACAGTCAAATGCCTTCTCCAGATCCACAAAGCACATGTGGACTGGTTGGGCAAACTCCCATAAACCCTCCAGAATCCTGGAGAGGGTGAAGAGTTGGTCCAGTGTTCCACGACCAGGATGGAACCCGCACTGCTCCTCCTGGATCCGAAGTTCAACTATAAGCCGGACTCTCTTCTCCAGTACCCCTGCATAGACCTTACCAGGGAGGCTGAGGAGTGTGATTCCCCTGTAGTTGGAACACACCCTCCGGTCCCCTTTTTTAAAAAGAGGCACCACCACCCCAGTCTGCCAATCCAGTGGCACCGCCCCCGATGTCCACGCAATGTTGAAAAGGCGTGTCAGCCAAGACAGCCCCACAACATCCAGAGCCTTGAGGAACTCAGGGCGGATCTCATCCACCCCTGGAGCCTTGCCACCAAGGAGCTTCTTAACTACCTTAGCGACTTCGGCCTCAGTAATGGACAAGCCTATTCCCATGTCCCCAGACTCTGCCTCCTCACTGGAGAACGTGTCGGTGGGATTGAGAAGGTCCTCAAAGTATTCCTTCCACCGCCCAATGACGTCTTCAGTCGAAGTCAGCAGCACACCATCTCCACTATATACAGTGCTAGTGGCACACTGCTTTCCCCTTCTGAGTCGCCTGACGGTTTGCCAGAATCTTTTCGGAGCCGACTTAAAGTCACTTTCCAAGGCCTCACCAAACTCCTCCCATACACGGGTTTTTGCCTTGGCGACGACTGAAGCCGCAGATCGCTTTGCCTGTCGATACCTGCCAGCTGCCTCTGGTGTCCCACAGGCCAACCATACCCGGTAGGACTCCTTCTTCAGCTTGACGGCATCTCTCACCTGGGGTGTCCACCACCGGGTTCGAGGATTACCGCCCCGACAGGCACCAACTACCTTACGGCCACAGCTACAGTCAGCCGCTTCAACAATGGAGGAACGGAACATGGCCCATTCTGAGTCTATGTCCCCCACCTCCCCCGATATCTGGTCAAAGTTCTGACGGAGGTGTGAGTTGAAGATCAATCTGACAGGTTCTTCTGCCAGACGTTCCCAGCAAACCCTCACTATACGTGTGGGCTTGCCTGGTCTGACCGGCATCTTCCCCCACCACCTGAACCAACTCACCACCAGGTGGTGATCAGTTGACAGCTCAGCTCCTCTCTTTACCCGAGTGTCCAAAACACATGACCGCAATCCGATGACACGACTACAAAGTCAATCAATGAACTGCGGCCTAGGGTGTCCTGGTGCCATGTGCACTTATGGACATCCTTGTGTTCAAACATGGTGTTCGTGATGGACAAACTGTGGTTTGCACAGAAGTCCAAAAACTGAACACCACTCGGGTTCAGCTCAGAGAGGCCATTCCTCCCAATCACACCCCTCCAGGTCTCACTGTCATTGCCCACGTGAGCGTTAAAGTCCCCCAGTAGGACAATAGAGTCTCCAGGAGGAGCACTTTCAAGCACCCTTTCCAAGGACTCTAAGAAGCCTGGGTACTCTGAACTGCTGTTCGGTTCATAAGCACAGACAGCAGTCAGGACCCGTTCCCCAACCCGAAGGCGTAGGGAAGCTACCCTCTCGTCCACCGGAGAAAACCCCAACATACAGGCACCGAGTCGAGGGGCTATGAGAAAGCCCACACCTGCCCGTCGCCTCTCACCATGGGCAACTCCAGAAAAGAATAAAGTCCAGCCCCTCTCAAGGAGATTGGACCCAGAGCCCAAGCTGTGTGTTGAGGTGAGCCCGACTATATCTAGCCGGTATCTCTCAACCTCGCGCACCAACTCAGGCTCCTTCCCCGCCAGTGAGGTAACGTTCCAAGTTCCAAAAGCCAGTTTCAGCAACCGAGGATCAGAACGCCAAGGCCCACGCCTTCGGACACTGCCCGATCCACAAAGCACCGAACCCCTACTACTGCCCCTCCCATTGGTGGTGGGTCGATGGGAGGGGGGACTCATGTAACTCCTTCGGGCTGGGCCCGGCCGGGCACCATGAGTAAATGCCCGGCCACCAGACGCTCGCTGGCGAGCCCCTCCCCCAGGCCTGGCTCCAGGGTGGGGCCCCGGTAACCCTGATCCGGGCAGGGTACACAAATCCTGTTCTTGTCTTCTCATAGGGGTTATTATGGATCACACTTTGTCTGACATGTCACCTAGGACCAGTTTGCAATGGGAGACCCTACCAGGAGCTTTTGCTCCAGACAATATAGCTCCTAGGATCATTCAAGCACGCAAACCCCTCCACCACGATAAGGTGGTGATCCATGGAGAGGATATATATATATATATATATATATATATATAATTTATTTAAATATTTAAAGTTTAAAAATTTACACATGGCACCTTGTGTATATTGCAAATTTTACATCCGAATTATTGACCTGTGTGTTGATAGAAGGTAACTACCTTAGCCATATTCAAAGCACTGCGCAGCGCAGACACTGCGCAGCGCATTATAAGTGGTTTCATTTTACATTAAATAGTTCCACATTTCAGTCATTTAGATCACATATAAAAATGTGTTTCACTACCATAAGTTGTGGATAATGTCTGTAATGACAGCACCATGGGGTAAAATACAACTTTAAAAAAGGATTTCCACTAAAACATTCTCTGATTGCTTTTACTATTCAGTCATTCAGCCTTTCAGAGTGGTTAGATGTAAAATGTTCAGTTCTAAAGAAAAACTTACCAGCTCAGATTTCTTTATAGTAGTATTATAATAAACTATTCATTTGCCTTATAATGCCCTGCATGTATGTCTCTAGCATGAAGTCAGCTTGTGAACAGCCTGTAGTTGAGTACATGAAAATACAACCACCACAAACCTGACATAATACGGGTCCAAAAATTGCAAACAGATGTTTTCCCCAAAACGTTCAGCCACACTTCTTAAACATTTCATGTAACAGCTTTCTGTGAGGTACCTTTTAGAAGCATTACATGCCTGGTTCCTATCACCACCACTGTGAACAACCAGACTTGCTATTTTTTTCCAGAATCCTGCTGAATGACATTAATATGATGACTTAATAATGTAGAAATTGTAAACAATTTGGAATTTTGCCTTTAACCGCACTCTTTAAAATAAAGGTAGTCTCTTTGGAGGGAAGAACCATGTTTGTTTTCCTAAAGAACCTTTCAATTGATTATCCTTTAAAGAATCACTTTTGAAAATGAGATGAGTGTAAAGAACATGTTTAAAAAGTAATTCCAGATGATGTAAAGTTTTAAATAATTTTAAATACTTTTAAATAATATTTAGGGACTTTAATTTTCAAGAGTGTGAGCTTTAATATAGTCAGTAGGACATAGCCAATCTATTAAAGCTACACTAGATAAGATTTGAGAATTTGGAGACCTCTCTGGTGGAAATGTGTAACTGTACATAACATGAGGATGAACATTTCATAACATATCCTCATATTTCCAAAATGGTAACTTTACAGGAGATTGAAAAAAAACATGCTTTACTTGTTAATGTAAGTCTTTAACCAGACATCTTTCTACATCATTTTGTGCCTTTTCTTTTAGTCCATTCATCATGAAATTTACACACAATATAAAGGACAACAGGATTTTTCAAATTACGTGAGACTCAAGGTTTTGTTCCGACAGCAGTGATATGACATGTCTGTAAGTGAATGATAAGGGGGAACAATCTTCTATTATCATCATATCTTCATCAGTATAAAGTTGATTTTGCATCAGAGACCTAAACACTGAGCCAGATCTTCTTATTGAGAGTGTGTATAATACATAGACATATAGTGTGATCCAAAAAATGCCTGCAAAATCTGACCCGACACCTTGGACTTTAAAGTGATTATTTCAGGCTCTGTAGGACAACTCACAGCAGTACACTCAGACACCATAATTTAGTTGGATTTTTATCCTCATGAAGCCACTTTTATTTTTAACAAAAAAATATGAAGGAATCGTCTCCAATTATGAGCTTTTAGATCAGCTGTCTAAAATCTAGGAGCCTCATAAGTTAGGAGAGCCTCCGCTGTCTTAGCAAGATCCTGTTTTTCAATACAGAGGATACGATCAGGAGAAGCTAACTAGGACTTTTCTCGTGCCCAATGACATGGCATCTCTGGAGACTCTGAGGAGAGGATTCAGCCTGCAGCCACTCTTTCTGTTTCTACCACACAACTGTCAAAATGTCAGAACTATAAAGGTCAAACAAAAGATAGAAGAGAGGGAGCGAGAGATCAGATACACAAATCGGCTTATCGTTCCACTGGCCTCATTCATTCTGGATAATGTTGAGTGAGTACACCACAGGTCACGAAGAAGGTACACTCAGCAGAGTGCAGCGTGCAGGAGGAACCTTAAAGCTGCCCTCAGAGACAGCACTGATTTATTTAGCTAAACTCAGACATGGAAACTGAATACCAATTCAAAAGACGAGGTTCGATATGGATTTATTGAATGGAGGAAAGGATCATATTACCTTCTTCTCATTCATTGTTCATGATTACATTATACATTATCTATTGGTTATCTTATGGTCTGTCTGACTGTCTGTCTATCTATTTATCGGTCTAATTATCGGTCTATCTATCTATCTATACTATATTGCCAAAAGTGTTCGCTCATCTGCCTTCACACACATGTGAACTTGAGTGACATCCCATTCTGAATCCATAGGGTTTAATATGATGTTGGCCCACGCTTTGCAGCTATAACAGCTTATAACTCTTCTGGGATGGCTTTCCACAAGGATTAGGAGTGTGTTTATGGGCATTTTTGACCATTCTTCCAGAAGCGCATTTGTGAGGTCAGACACTGATGTTGGACGAGAAGGCCTGGCTCGCAGTCTCCACTCTAATTCATCCCAAAGGTGTTCTATTGGGTTCAGGTCAGGACTCTGTGCAAGCCAGTCAAATTCTTCCTCACCAAACTCGCTCATCCATGTGTTTTTCTGGACCTTGGTTTTGTCATGATTGGGCCTTCCCAGTCCTGTCCATGTGCTTCTTTGTTTTGGTTTTCATGCTTGTTTCATGACTCCAACCCTGATTGTCTCCACCTGTGTTTCCACCTGTCCCTTGTTTACCCTCATGTGTTTAAGCACTGTGTTTTCCCCTGTGTGGTTGCAGGTCTTTGTCTGAGATGTTTAAATGTATGTTTGTTGGATGTATGCTTGTTGGATGTACTGTTTGTTCTGTTGGAACAGTTTGTTTGTTTTGAGGTTTTGTTATGTCTGACTCTCGTGCTCTTCGCGTGGATATATGAATCTGGACTGTCATGACCGCGACCCTGGATTTGCCCTCAATAAAAGTCGCTTATCTCAGCGTATGCATCCGCCTCCTCGCTCACCGGCATTACAGCTTTGTTGGAACAGGAAGGGGCGATCCCCAAACTGTTCCCACAAAGTTGGGAGCATGAAATTGTCCAAAATCTCTTGGTGCTTGAGCTTTAAGAGTTCCTTTCACTGGAACTAAGGGGACGAGCCCAACTCCTGAAAAACAACCCCACACCATAATCCCCCCTCCACCATACTTTACACTAGGCACAATGAAGTCAGACAAGTACCACTCTCCTGGCAACCACCAAACCCAGAGCCTCTGTTCATCTTGCTAGGAGAAAAGCTCATAGAATATCTTTTCTAATTTCTTTTGAATTACATTTGCTTTTTATTAAACAGTTGTAAAACGTTCATTGTTCTTTTTGAAGACATTAGTCCGTAAACTTAATAATATACACTGCTGCAACATTCAGGAGTCTTTGTTACTACTAAATTTACTAAATTTGAGTGTATTTTTTTTTAAATGCACATTTCCAGATCACAGTGTCCACTGATAATTCTATATAACAGTGTTGTCGGAACAAAACCACATATCTCCAAAATGGTAACTTTACAGGAGAATGAAAGAATCTACTTTACTTTTAATGTAAGTTAATGAACCCATAATTTTTTCCAAGTCATTTTGGGCCATTTATTTTGGTCCATTCATCATGAGATTTACAACAATGTAAAGAGCAACAGGAATTTTCAGATTATGTCAAAAACTGAAAAAGGAGATACAAGGTTTTGTTCCGTCAGCAGCGATATCTATCTATCAGCCAGTCTGTTTACATTTACAGCATTTGGCAGACCCTCTTATCCAGAGCGATTTATAATCTCAACAGTTTACACAAGTAGGCAAAGACAGTGTTAGGAGTCCCACCCAAGGACTCTTATTGGTAAAGTGTACTTTCCTTGGTGGAGATTGAACTGCAGTCTACTGTGTAGAAGGCAGAGGTGTTACCCACTACACTATACTAACCACATCTGTCTGTCTGTCTGTGTTTTTCTTTCTTCTTTTGCTTGTTTCTTTCTTTCTTTTTTCTTTCTTTCTTTCTTTGTCTGTTTCTTTTTTCTGGCCTTTTTTGTTCTTTTTGTTTTTCTTTATATCTTTTTCTTTTGTGTTTCTTTTTCTGTATCTTTTACGCCTGTTATTTTTTCCTTTATCTGTTTCTTTCTTTCTTTCTTTTTCACAGCACTACAGAACCCTGAACTGCCATTAAGCCTCTTTTTGTTGGCTCAGTATAAATCTATGAAAGGGCTCAGAGTAAATCTATGAAATGCTGACTGTGGAGTGCACATACACACACACACATATATACACACACACAAACACACACACACACACACACACACACACACACATAGACACACACACACACACACACACACACACACACACAGAGGAACTAATTTGTAGCACACACTGTACATTTAACAAACAGTGCATTAACATTGAATAATCTTACCATCAACCTCGAAAACTACTTTATCATAGACACTAAATCTACACCCGCAGCTGGAGAAGACATTAAAAGGCACTCAATAAGCAGTCAGTTAATAACAGACCTACTGTCATGACTCATAATTATTTTATTTATTCCATTCTATGAAACTACGATTATATATTCACATTTACATTTCTTCATCTTAATCCTCATTAGGTCATCAGAGTGTGCTATGGGTTCATTTCATTTGCTCTCTCTCTCTCTCTCTCTCTCTCTCTCTCCCCCTCACTGTGTGGTGGAGAGGCTCTCTGGGCTGATTCTGACAGTGCAATTATTTTGATCAAACACCAAATTATCTTATATCTGCTCAGGCCTGTGAGCGAGCGCAGAGCCGGTGCTGCTTTATTTAAGAGCGAGCAGAGTGGCGCATGTGAACCTAAAGCTAAAGCCACAGAGATAGGTCCTGAATACTGATGACCTTGTTCAGGAGACGTGAGATCATCCAGTCAGAGACAGATTTTCTACAGACTGGCAGCTTCAGAGAGGAATGATAACAGTGGATAAAATCTTAATCTTAATTTGCTATTAATCCAGATGCACTATTTCACCATTATCCATATTACGTACAGAAACCAAGAAGATATATGTAGCATTACTGGCCATTTTGGTTAATAAATACAATGGCTATATCTGCATTGTAGACATTGTGACCCCTGGTTCCTATTAGCACCACTATAAAGAAATCAGACTCGATACAAAGAACCATTTCTATATACAGTAGACTTTGTATATCTCAACAGATTGAATTATGCAGAAACCTCACCGTTCCACTTTAAGAGTGAATGGCAGTTTTTGATTTATACAAAACTGCTCATGCAAAGCAAAACAACAAATTATATTACTTGACTTCACTCAAGTGCTGTTGCAAAGCAGCTGTACGGAAAAAACTGGGCCCAAGCCCACAAGAGAGTCACCAATAGTGGCAATGGCAAGGAAAAAACTCCCTAAAAACAAGAGGAAGAAACCTTAAGAGGATCCAAGACTAAAAAGCATATTTAACAAAAGCTATACTTGAGTACTTTTCCATAGCTTATGTCAGTATTCATGGGATGTTTAATGAAGTAATTGAACCTGTATTGACAGCAGGGCCCATAAACCAAAATGATGAACATTTGTTCCATTTACAACACTGTAATAAAGCACAATTCTCAAGTAATAGAAGGCACAGGATTAGTTCAGAACACCAAAATATGTCAAAAAATAACCATTTTCATTAAAGAGCATTAAAACCATTGACAGAACGGATATATGGTGTTCTTAGCTATAAGGTCCATTATTTGAGAATTGTACTTCATAATAGTGTTATAAATGGAACAACTCTCTCACCTTAGTTTAAACACACATCAATACAATACCATTTCCTTCACAAAACATCTAGTCCTTGCGGATACTGACTTAAGCTGTTCACAAAAAATGTTTTAAAATTGTTAGGTAACACTTTACAATAATGTACTGTTAATAAGGCTACATGACACCTACATATGTCAGGCAAAGTCTGTAATAAAGGCTACTTTAGCTAAGTTTGATCAAAATTGGCAAATATAACCTTTATAGTGAATGATGTCTGTTGGAATAAGCATTTATAAACATTGATATGGTTATGTCAGTTGCCATGACAATCTTATTATTCAATCCTTATGCATGTGTCATGAAGTCTGTGTGTACATAGCCATAAAGCATTGCCAAATACTTATATTTCTATCTTTATCATTCAGTAACTACTATTAATTACTCAGTAACTACTGTAAGAAATATATATATATATATGCATTTAAAATTTACAGTTTAATAAAGTCGTTAAAGTCCAAATTAAAGAGGTAACTCAAACTCATAGACAGAAAGCAGCGTAGAGCCTCCCAGGCTCTATTTTTTTGTATTTAAATTCTATAAGAGGGCTACACACCCAAGATTTTCACTCACTTTCCACCTGTGTAAATGTGATGTTACAACAAACGTGATTTGATTTGATTTGACATCCAGGTAAGAGCGGAGGACTTCAGCACTGTGGACAGCTCCCAGAAACCGCAGCCCAGGACAGAGGCCGTACTTACACGCTTCACTGAAGACTATGGACCACTTGTATTAGGCCTGCTATCAAGAACAGGGGCGGCTGCTGCTGAGGTTTACTGCACAGGAGTGCATTTCTGCTTTATATGCTCAAGGAGCTGCCCCCTCCGTACATGCAGTGACCCATGCAAATCAAGACTGTTTGGGCAAGCTAAAGCCTGTCACTGGCAATTAATAGCAAAAGAACAAAATAATCCCCACAAAGCGAGGCATTTTATCTGCCTAATATAAACCGGCGCAGCACTCTAAAAAGTGTAGGTGACCTGTGACAAATAAAGCTGAGCAATAAAGAACCAGACTGATCGATTTCCTTAGACTGCATACTCATAAAAACAAAAGTGCAGAAGGGTTTTTGGAGTGATGTCATAGAAGAACCACTTTTGGTTCCCGCTGGATGGTCTCAACAAACCTTTTAAAAGAAACATCCTTTGAAGGGTTATGTCGAGTATATAGGGCTGAGTGATAGGGCTATGCAATTAATATCAGCTACCTGATGACGATGCTTCAAAGGCGAAAATTGGTTGGGAAAGAGAACTGAGAACTAGAGAGACTAATTTACTTTGAATAGCTTTCTAAGTAATAAATAATATAATAATATGCACAGGTAATGTTTTATTCCCTTTCACTGTTATTACAATGGATTATTACTGGCATTAGTAAGCCGTAAGGATATGGTACAGTAAATTCCCCACTGTCTCTGCTGGGGGTTTACTAGAGTGCGACACACCATCTGGCCAAATTTTGAAGGCTTTTCCGTACAGCTTAAGCGTCTCCATTGTTTGGACAAGTTGAAAGGGTTCCCTACAGGCATCTGCAGCTCATTCCTACAGCGCTTTTGTTTCTGTTTTGTATTGTGTTTCAGTAGATAAAGCACACAAACACGGTCCTGGAGCTCACAAATTCATGTGAATATATCAGTTTTTTTAACAAGTTATTCTTTTATTCTAATTTTTCCATTCTCTGCATTTCACTGTCACCTTTCCGTATTTCCAGGCAGACGTTGCATGCTGGTTAGTATACCCAGAGCACCAGTCAAATAAGATTAGTGAAGAAAACTGAAACTGCTCCTTCACCATGAGACAGAGTATCTAGCCCCATTTTTACCCATGGTGATAAATTCAAATGTATGGTTAATAAGATTAATAAGATACAGAATTAGACATATGGCTCCAGTATTGAACACTGCCTGAAGCTGGAACAATTCAAGTAGCTGTTAACTTAGCAAACAAGGTTGCAGGGCCACAGCCTGCCGGTGGGCCCAAAGTTTAATTACACACTTACACACCTATAACCTAGGAATAGCTCAGCCAGTTTACACTGGAGTCCATGTACTTACTGAATAATAAGCCTTAGTATGTAATAAGCCTGGGATTTTAAGGGGTTAACTAGCTCCATCAGCTATACCTTAATCAGTCATATGTAGAACATGCTAAAATGTTCCTGAAATGTTACTGCTTTCCCCATTAACTATGCATGAAAAGAGTTCAAGTGGATGAAAGCCAGCTAGCTAAGTTAGCTAATGTTAATCAATAGTGGCTACCTAGCTTCACTGATCAACACTGAATATTAGCTGTTAAAGAGAATGTTTTATAAAACATGGTAGATATACAGGGGCATTAAAAAAGCAACCTCAGGTGTTCTGTTTCTAATGTATCACAGAGGACGGGGCTACCCACAATTCTTTGAAGTTTTGGTTTCTCTGAATTATCTCTTACTTTTCTGTTTTCCTCAGTTTTCTCTACAGTAAATGTTTTTTTGTGTTACAAGATACCGTCTCCAGGCTGAAGTGTAGGACTGGATGCATTTGTTTTCTCTTCAAATTTATAGTATGGCTTGTCTTGCTCTGATAAAAGTAAACAGATGTTTACTTCAGTTGCTTAGCAGTTGGACTTGTTAGGTTTTACTTTGTTGTGAGGATATCACATGTTTGAATCCTGCTGAGGCCACAGTGCTAAAAGAGTCATTGGTTGTTGGTGTATTATCAGCAAAATATTTGGTGATGTCTTTAATCTTTCCTTTTTTTTGTTCTTTAAAGCAACACACATGAACCCACACCAGCAGGAGCTTACAAAAGAATATGTTTGCAGTCACCAAAAAATTATTACCAAAAAATGTTGAGTTAGTTTTATATTACTTAATATGCAATTTCAGTCAAACTTTTCAGCAAAACAGTCAATTCTAAAACAAATATCTACACTAAGGATAGCATAAAAATAGGTTTAAGATAAAGTAGATTGTGTGTGAGAAATGTCTGTGCTAATTTTTCCATATCCCACAGGATTACTAGGGAAATTACAAAACGTTTATTTTATTTTAGTGCAGCTTTTCTTTTCTCTGCTAGACCTGCGTCAAGATATTACAAATCATAAAAAAATGACTTTTGTGGTTCTTATGGGGAAAAGTTGTCAATGTCAATTATGGAAAGGTGCAGTAATTTAGTTAGAAATGAATTATGGGAATGAATACCACTCATAATAACCTCGTACCGCAAACAAAGCTGCACTGCTGTGCAATACCTGCTGACCGCAAAGGATTTTATTCATGGCGAGTCTCCAACTGTAAAGTGCTCTGGTGAGGGAGGGAAAGAGGGAGAGAGAGAGAGAGAGAGGTAGCTTTTGGTAAACGGAGATCAAAGCCCGGTAGGCTGGCCAAGCAAGCGCTAAACAGCACTTTGGGAGACACTAAGAGACACTTAACTGTTTAACTCTTTCAATTAATCACACCTGTTAAAAAGGCCTTTCTGACTGAAAGCTGTTAACGTGGGCAGATGGTCTAATGCTGAAACTAAAATGTCACTCTTTCACTTCTTTTTCACTTCACCCAAACAGAATGTACTAATGGCCAAACAACATTACGTCCAAACCTGCTCAGTCAACACTCCTGCTCTACTTTAATCACTTTAAATTGCGTACTACTGCCTCGTAATGACAGACAAAGTGGACAGCTTCTTTGTTGGTCAGGTATATATTTCAAAAAAGGACTGTCAGGCATAGACGGCTGAATCATAGTCTTGGTTCTGAATGCAGTCCTACAGCACACACTGCTTAGCTCAACTGCCAGGCAAATGGTTAAAGGAAGAGTACAGGCAGTAACGCTCATCTTACTAACAATGAGTGAAAGTGAAGTGTGTATGATCAGCTTTGTACAACTGATATTGCCAAATGGTGACCGCTAGCTTCCATTCACTGAAGCAATATTAGCAAATGTGGTCCTTCCTTTCATAAGGAAATCAGTTCCAGAAGTTAGCACCAAGTTTCTATGAGAACTGAATGGATTCGTGTCCCTGCACTCCCTCTCTACTCGGCAGAGGAACAAACGGGAGCCAGAGTGAAGGCACACAGGAGAAAATTAAACAGCAGTTGAGTAGGAAATAAATCTATCTGGCAGAACAGTCACGAGTGAAGCTGCTAAAGGACAGCGCGAGAGAGAAAGAGAGAGAGAGAGAGAGAGAGAGAGAGAGAGAGAGAGAGAGAGAGAGAGAGATGTCTACATTATGATGACATGTCTATAAAGATGCAAGCAATCTGCATGGCTATGGCATGGGGCCAATTATACATGATCTCAGCTATTTTGACATAAATGTGTTAAACTTGCATTTTTAAACCCTTAAAGGTCGCAAAGTTTTATTATATTCTCTGGTAACCTAAGAATAGTTCAACAGGTTTGCATCTGAGTCTCTGTATTTACTGAATAATAAGCCTTAGCATGTAATAAGCGGTTAATAAGAGGTTAACTAAGCACTCTGGTGTTTGGCGGGTGTTAAAGGAATAAAACGTGTTTACTATTTGCTATCTTCCATTTACTTTTTGCCATACACACATTCCCAGATCCCCCCCCCCCCCCCCCCCCCCCCCCAAAAAAAATTCACAGATTTTTTCCAATTGCATGCAAGGTAAGCCAATAAGATGTAAACAAAGTCATGCAAGAGGTTTGAAGTGAACTGAGGTGGTGATGGGAACCAGAAGTCTGAAGCATTTAGTGCCTCTCAGCTCCCTCACAGAATGCTATTACACTATAAATCAGTTATGAATGCACTGCCTGATACCTGAGACATTGTTTTACTATAGGTTTAAAAATCTTGCATTTTTCAATCCAAAGAAATAGTCCCAAAATAAAAGATTATATCAAATGTATCACTATTTTACCATTATCAACTATCGACCATTTAAATGGTCATCTTCAAGACTACACAATTACAGTTATCATCCTCTAAAATATACCATCACACTGGTCACGGTCAAAGCGACATCATGACCATGACCATTCTCAAAACTACATCAGTACAATGATCTTGCTCAAAATGACATCATTGTGTTGGTCATCTTTAAAACTACACCACTACACTGGACATCCTCAAAACTACACCATTACAATGGTCTTCCTCAATAACTCACTTTCACAATTTTCATCAACAGTACAGTAATCTCAAAAATACACCATTAGAATGGCTATCTACAATGCAATGGTAATCTTAATAAACACACCATTACAAGCGTCATCCATAATACAACAGTCATCCTCAAAAATACGACATTAATATGGTCATCCACAATGCAATGGTCATCCTTAAAAACACATCATTACAATGGTCATCCTCAAAAATATATATCATTACAGTAGTTATCCACAGTACAAAGGTCATCTTCAAAAATACAACATTGAAATAGTCATCCACAATACAATGGTCATATTCAAAAATACAACATTGAAATGGTCATCCACAATACAATGGTCATCTTCAAAAATACAACACTGAAATGGTCATCCACAAAACAATGGTCATCTTCAAAAATACAACACTGAAATGGTCATCCACAAAACAATGGTCATCTTCAAAAATACAACATTGAAATGGTCATCCACAAAACAATGGTCATCCTCAAAAATACAACACTGAAATGGTCATCCACAATACAATGGTCATCCTCAAAAACCCACCATTA